>NC_080643.1:1622500-1912500 GCF_027579445.1 Ammospiza nelsoni | reverse complement strand
CCTCCTTTCATCAGTGGGCCTGTGTTTTATTTGGGCAAAAGCCACTTTGTGCCACTCTGTAAAACAGCCTCAGGTGTAAATCAGATTATGCTCTTCATTATGGTCGGAGTCTAAAAAGGAAATGTGCACAAGTGAACATCAGGTGGTTTCATGTCTGCTCAGTTTAGGTCCTAAATCACAAAAAAATTGCTGGAAATTTGATTTAAGTGAGTTTCTGGACTGATAAAAAGACAAGAAAATTCCTGTACATAGGGCAAGTGCACTATTATTTTACTCTTACTATATGATTATTAATTATATTTCACATCACTCACTAGGAAACCCTGTCGTCACCTTTTACACAGGTAAAATTAGTACAGGGAGGAGTAACTCTTGAGTTTTGAGTTCTTTGCTGCCTAAGGGAGGTCTTGCATCCAGAACACAGAGCACATTCCTGCACAGAGCACAGAATTGTTTCTCATCAGCTTTTTCTTTTCCAAGGGATTGCTGGAACCCTGCTTCCAGAGAAATCCAATTTTTGGATATTCAGAAAAAGTCTCATGTTATTATCATTGTTGCTTGGAGAAACATCTCTCCAGCAGGAGAAGCAAAAATACAAATAGGATGGAACACAAATAAATAGAAATGAAATGTGAAGGTTCCTCATGGATCACCCCACACCTCCCTTGCACCCCTGAGCAGCTGCAGTTTGGTGTCAGGATGGAAAATAACCAAAGGAGGGCAAACCATGAGGAGGGTCCCTGTGGTGTGTCTGTAACACCCACAGCCCACCAAAACTGGGGGGGAAACCCTCTAATGGTGCAGAACGGGAGGTAAATGAGAGGAAGGGATGGCTGAAGGGGTTTTATCAGCTGAGTCAGCTCCTTCAGATTTTCCTCTGTTTCTTTTCCTCTGGTGTTTAATATTCCAGGCTGGGCTGGTAGGGTCAGTCTTGCAGAGTTTCCAAAGGCTCACTCAAATGGAGATTTATTTTTTTCTAGGCACAGCATTCCAGCAGATTGGTTTGGTGCAGGATCTGCACACCTTGCAGTTGTAGAGATTTCCAACAGTCCTTGGGGTCAGGAGGGAGGAAGGGAGGAGAGAGGAGCAGTGGTGACCTGGGGTCTGGTTTCTGTGATCTTTGGGAAGGAGACAAATGAGGATTGAGGGGTTTGTGCACAGGAGCTGTGTCCCCATCAGGGACAGGCCCTCACACACTGGCTGTACTCTTTATTTCTAATTACTCATCTGCTTTTCCCATCTGGTTGCTTTGGGGTTTTTTTACTTCTTACACTTTGCTTTCTGGTCTTTACACTGCTCTGATCCTGGGCTCAGTCTCAATCTCCTTAGAATAGAGATGGTAATGGACAAATCATTCAGCCTTTCATCTGCCATTAATGATGAATTACACAGCCTGCACCAGGTCATCATCTGCTAGAAATTGGCTTAGGAACACTGAAATCAATACACACCAGCTGAGAATTGGATTCTGGATATGTATTAGCACCTCATTTGCTTGAGTCTTTTGGGTTGTTTTGAACTCACAGATGGTTGCAGAGTCCTACAGGTTTTTTTCTGGTTTATTTCTCATATTTCTCCTTTACTTCTGGGGGTTTGCTTCTCATTTCTGAGGTGATGCATCATCACCTGCCGCATCATTTCATTTGCAAATATCTTTCAGGACATGATTTCCAGTTCCTATTTTGCCTTTTAATTTATTACAGTGAAGGACAGACTGCCCCTGGACAATTTTGTCTTAGAGAAGTAAGAATATATTTGGGCATATTTTCCTATTCACTTGGTTTTAACTGTCCCACTTTGTGTTGGTGGAGACTAAAAGGTGATCAAAGGTAAACAGGGTTTTTTTCTCACTATTTCCATCACCTTTCTTCAATCCCCCTGACTACAAACTCCAGAAATCTCCTAGGAGGGGGAGATTTTTCTTTAAAGCAATCCTTATGTAAGAGTCATGCTTATATCTCTAAGCTTTTTCTTTCACTTTATAGATTTAGCATATGAATTTTGCTTGCAACTCAGATGAATTCTTAATCAGCTTCCAGATTTTTCCTCCAGGATGTTTCCAAGGCCAGTACTATCTTAAGTGCACCCATCAGGACCAAAATATCTCCTGTAAAATAATTTCTCTTTGGTCAGCGCCACTGAAACCATCCAAAGGACTCTTCTCTAGACCAACCACAAATTCAGCCTTGTCATTATCTCTGAGAATGTTGCTATACCAGAAAACGCTGTGGAGAGGAGGTGGTTTCATCCCCTTATCTGAATTATTTTAATTATCATGCCTGAAATCTCGAGTCGTGTTACCTCGCCCTGATCCCCAGTGGGCTCCTGTCAAATTCCATTAGCTTGTGGCCACTCTCCTTTGGTGGCTCACACACATTTGCAGCCTGAGCCAGCCCCTGAGCATTCCCCAGGATGAAGCCAAGAGCTTCTCTCTGCACTCAACTGGTGAGAGGAGAGCTTGACCTAATTACAAAAACTCCCAAAGAGCAGCAGAGAACAAACTCCTGCCGAACAAACGGCTCAGAGCTCCTCACTGAGATCATCTTCCAACCTGTGCTGCTCACTCTGGAGCCGTCTGCACCAGGGAGGGCTTTGGAAATTGGAATTTTAGCCAGTTCAAACCACTGGTGTGGGATGCAGGCCATGACTCATGGATGCTGCACCCAAGGGTGCTGTGAATTTGGGGTGGCACCTTCCAACACTGCATGTCTTAGTCTCAGCACTCAGGGCAGGAGTTGGGATGAACAACCCACAAACCACCCCAAAAAATGCCTTTTGGAGAGAATTTCCCTTATTTGGGAAAAATTATTATTTTCCCTTATTTGGGGAAAATTATTATTTCCCTTATTTGAGCAGTCTGTACGAAATGAGGATGAATTTTGAATTTTCTCAGAGCTCCTCACTGAGATGATTTTTTTGATCTGTGCTGCTCACTCTGGAGTTGTCTGCACCACAAATGGCTTTGGGATTCGGAATTTTACCCAGTTCAGATCACTGGAGGGGGTTAGGATGGTGTGGGTTGGAGGCTGTGGCTCGTGGGTGCTGCACCAAAGGGTGATGTGAATTTGAGGCGGCACCTTCCAACACTGCATGTTTTAGTCTCAGCACTCAGAGCAGGAGTTGGGATGAACAACCCACAAACCACCCCAAAAAAATGTCTTTTGGGGAGAATTTCCCTTATTTGGGGGAAATTATTATTTTCCCTTATTTGGGGAAAATTATTATTTCCCTTATTTGAGCAGTCTGTACGAAATGAGGATGAATTCTGAATTTTCTCTGCTCCTCTCCACAGGAGTTATCTTTGTTTTTCCATAGCACACACTCAGGTTATAGAGCACAGCTTACCATTCATGGCTTTTCTTGATTTGCAAATTAATTCCAGTTGTTTTGTCTGGGTGGTTTTTTGTTTTTTTTTTTTTTAGTTTTGTTTTCATGTGGGAAATCTGTAAAACAGCGCAGCAAAAATAAAAAAGGCAAATGGATGTGTGTGGGTTTTATAGAGCTCCTTTCATGGGATCATAAAATTCCTTTCAAAATGATGAGTTAGATGCTGTTAGAATAGTAAATATGTAAATTCATGAGTAATTTGCAAATGTCCTTGAGCCACTGAACCCGCTGCAATTGCTCAGCTCGATGGAATCGTTCAAGTTCTTACTCCAGATGACAGAACTGACTTTCATCTTCCTGAGTTTAAAGGCTTTCCCTTTCCTTTGGATACAGACAATAAACAAGCTCAAAATATTACAGGGGCAGGAGGGGCAGCCAGAGAAATAAACACCACTCGCTTCTCCTTTCCCTTCTGCATTCTCCTTTCCCGCCTGCATGCTCAGTTCACTTTGTTGTTTTTTGGAATTCCCTTGGAGCTGAGGGGCTGTGGGAACCTCTCCACCTCATTTCTGCTTTGTGGGCACATTCAGGGTGCCAGGGGTGGGGTTGAACACAACCTGAGCTCCCTAAATTTGGATTTCCAGCATCCCATCATCACAGACATACCCCTCTTTTGGGTATAATCGCACCCATTTGCCGTTTTGATGTGATGTTTTTAAATTTATCCTTTCAAGCCCATCTCTGGATCGCTATCCAACAGAGATTTTTAAAGTTGTTACCTGGCTTTGAGAAATCTTGATTTTTTTTTTTTCTTTTATCTGATTACACAGGGAAAAGTATTAATCAGGTTCTTGGAGACCTCTGCTGGTAATACCATTCTGCTAAGTCAGATGCTCTTATGTCAAAATAGGGCAAATGCCCATTAAAAAAATCAAAACTTTATTGTTTATTGGGATTTTCTGAATAGTATTGTAGATATATTATTATGCTATTACTAATAAGATCTTAAATAGGTCGTATTGTATATTGTAGATATATCTGGACAAGAGGTAACTCTTAAAGTCTGAGGTTTTGGGTGGTCTTCAAAACCATGTGACAATTTTAGTGGAATTTAGTGGAATCTGGCCAAACTCAAACTCTCTAAAAAAAAAAAGCCAACAAACTGATGAAATTATGTGAAACACCATTAAAAATACAATCTCACAAGTGGCTGAAAACTGCCAGTGCTGGTTTTCACCAAATTCTACCAAAATGTGTCTCCAAAATCTGCTTGTGGCCTTTCTAGGTTTATTCAGTGTCATTAATGCAATAATTGGGTCCAAAGATTTTTCCTTCCTGTGGCAATGTATGGAAATCTGGCCTTAATCAAGACAGGACTGAGAGCCTGGACCTGAAGTAGTGCCTGTAACCATGCAGAGTTACTGGAATAACCTCAATTTCAATGCAGAACTAGTTCTGAATTACATGTTTTGAAGTCTGAAGCTAAAATTTATGGCTTTGTAGCCCAGGTTATAGAGACCCTGAGGAGGGAAATGTCTTTATTTGAAGGACCAGGTGTGTAACTGCTGCTTTGTTTGTGCAGGATGAGCAGGGTTTCTGAAGCTACTCTTTCTCTTTAAGGGTTTTTACTACAAATAAAATAAAAGTAGCTTCTGGTCTTGGCCTGTGGCACCTTCAGAAAGCAGCACTGGACTCAAGGAAGAACAGTAATCTTTAGCAATTCTTATTGTGCTTTTGTGGGGCTATTTAAAAACAGAGGCCAGACAGAATTAAGAGAATAAAAAGAATTAAGGGAATAAAAAGCTGTTCTATTTATTGAAGGGCTTCAGATACATTTTGGGCAGACAAAACCCCCCAGGGGCTACACCCAAAAATGGATGATGGGTCAGGGTTTGCACACTTTTATAAGTTTGGTCCATTTGCATATTGGGGGTGAATCTGCCAATTCCAGCTGCAGGTAGTGAAGTCATTGACCCCAAGTTTGCTCCCCCAACTCCCTTTTGTTCCCATCTCTGGGCCTGAGGCAGTGAGGTGCCCTTGATTGCCAGGCCTGGAGAGGAATTGTTGTGTCTGCCCCAAATGGGGAAGCAGCAGCACACACTGTGTGTGGAGTTTAGAGTTCTACACAAATATATGAAAAATAGAAAAGCTAAAACCCCAACGTTAGCGAGTCCAGTGTTCTGATGAGGGAAGGAAGGTTTGTTGGGCAGCACAGAGGTGCTGTTTCCAGGCTCCATGCTCCCCTCCCTGCTTTCCCTGCAGCCCAGCCCAGCTGGACGCAGCAGATCCGCGACGTGCGCGCGGCCATCGAGGAGCGCGTGTCCTGGGAGTGCCGCGCCAGCGGCCGCCCCAAGCCCTCCTACCGCTGGCTCAAGGACGGGGAGCCCCTGCTGCCACAGGTAGGCACAGCTGGAACCCCCCGGGCATGGGAAATGGGGGTGCTGGGGTGCTCTGCCGGCTCACTGATCTCTGGGTGGTTGAGCTGTGGTGGGGAGGATGAGGTGCTCTGGAATCGCGGAACGGTTTGGGTTGGAAGGGACCTTCAAGATCATCTCATTCCACCCCCTGCTCCAAGCCTTGTCCAGCCTGGCATTGGACGGTTCCAGGGATCCAGGGGCAGCCACAGCTGCTCTGGGCACCCAGGGCCTGCCCACCCTCACAGAAAATCCCCTGTTCCTTCCCATGCCTGGTGGCACCTCCCTACTCCTGCCAAGGACAAGCAGGACACACCACAGCTCTACATTCGCAACTCTCCTCGCCAGAATGAAGGATCCATGATGCAAACCTAAGGCTGGACAGAAGGAGGAATGGCTGAATGGGGTTTTGGAATGTGTCACCAAAGAGTGATCACTCCAAAATAATTATTTTAATCTATGATATTTAGGTGAACTTCAAGTGGTGATGAAACCTCGGGGTTCCTGCTGGTGTTTAATGGTGTTCCCACTCCTCCTGCTGGGCTGTGTCCCTGTGCAGGAGCTGTGGAATTACACCCTCCCACGTGTGCCCAGCCTCTCCTGGAGGGTCATCACCCAGCTCATGGTCCCACCTTGTCACCACAAACTCAGCCAAGTCACCAAAGCTTTGGTTTCACAGCAGCCAGCACTTTTTCCCCTTCACTTACTGTGAAAGAACATGGCAGCCCCGATTTGATCAAGCCCTGATACAAATTGCACAAACATTAAATTTCTGCCCTAAGGCCGAGTAGAAAACCAATAGCTCTTTATTTTAGATTTTTTTTTGGTAAATGTCAAACTCCTGGGGAGGGAGGGAACACTTTGCTGTACTTATTAGAATTGATAACTCAAGCTCCATAACCTCAGGCTGACAAATGACAGCCTGGTCTTTCACTCCACACACTAATTCTGGTTGCTTCACACTGGTCACTGGCAGATGGGCTTGCTCTTAAATCACGTTAGTGGCTGATATGAAGTAAAGGATCATTAAATTATTAGCATTTACATTGTTTTCAGTAAACTGCAGAAGATTTTAAATGTTTCTGTCTGTGCCGGCTGAGATGGCAACCAGTCTTAGCAGCCTGCATTGCCATATACACTCAAAATGGCCTCAAGGGTCAGGTTGGAAATCAGGAGGAATTTCTCCATGGAAAGGGTGAATTTCTCCCTGGATCTGCCCAGGGAGGTGTGGAGTCCCCATCCCTGGAGGTGCCCAAGAAACACCTGTATCTGCTATAGTTCAGTTGCTATGGTGGATTTTGGTCAAAGGTTGGACCCAGTGATCCTGGAGGTCTTTTCCAACCTCAATGACTCTGTGATTCCATGGAAATACCATTGTTTTCAATGTTTCTGAGAATGGGCTTGGCTGTGATGTGCCACTGTGGAGCAGAAGTGCATTTCTTGCCTCAATCTTATCTCCTTGAAAGGGATATTAATCTAAATGCTTTGGGTATTAAATCAATGAGGGGGTCAAGGGAAGGTCCTCCAATTGAAATTGCATTTACCAACTCCTGTATTGGTTTCACCATTTAGTCTCTAGGCTGACATAAATTTGGCTGGCAGACAAATAACTCGCAGCATGCAGATTCCTCCCGTTCCCGCTGCTTCCTTTGGTCCTCCTTGCTACAGAACACAGCCGGACAACCTCTGGGTGCACGTTCTGAGGAGGCTTTGCTGGTGTTCTCATTGATTTGGAGTTTGTTTTGCTGTCCCCAGGGCAGGGTGCAGCTGGAGCAGGGCTCTCTGACCATTGCCAACGTGAGCCTGTCGGACGCGGGGATGTACCAGTGCGTGGCGGAGAACAGGCACGGCGTCATCTTCGCCAGCGCGGAGCTCAGTGTCATTGGTGAGTGCACATCCCTGAGCACAGCCAGCCCCTCAAACCACAGCCAGCCCCCCAAAAACCACAGCCAGCCTCCCAAACCCACAGCCAGCCTCCAAAAACCACAGCCAGCCTCCCAAACCCACAGCCAGCCCCCTAAAAACCACAGCCAGCCTCCCAAACCCACAGCCAGCCCCCTAAAAACCACAGCCAGCCTCCCAAACCCACAGCCAGCCTCCGAAAACCACAGCCAGCCTCCCAAACCCACAGCCAGCCCCCTAAAAACCACAGCCAGCCCCCCAAACCCACAGCCAGCCTCCCAAACCCACAGCCAGCCTCCCAAACCCACAGCCAGCCTCCCAAACCCACAGCCAGCCCCTCAAAACCCACAGCCAGCCTCCCAAACCCACAGCCAGCCTCCCAAAACCACAGCCAGCCTCCCAAACCACAGCCAGCCCCCCAAAAACCACAGCCAGCCCCCCAAACCACAGCCAGCCTCCCAAAACCCACAGCCAGCCTCCCAAAACCACAGCCAGCCTCCCAAACCCACAGCCAGCCCCCCAAAAACCACAGCCAGCCTCCCAAACCCACAGCCAGCCTCCAAAAACCACAGCCAGCCTCCCAAAACCACAGCCAGCCCCCTAAAAACCACAGCCAGCCTCCCAAACCCACAGCCAGCCCCCTAAAAACCACAGCCAGCCTCCCAAACCCACAGCCAGCCTCCCAAACCAAAGCCAGCCCCCTAAAAACCACAGCCAGCCCCCCAAACCCACAGCCAGCCTCCCAAACCCACAGCCAGCCTCCCAAAACCACAGCCAGCCTCCCAAAAACCACAGCCAGCCTCCCAAACCCACAGCCAGCCTCCCAAACCCACAGCCAGCCTCCC
Organism: Ammospiza nelsoni; assembly: GCF_027579445.1. NCBI lineage: Eukaryota > Metazoa > Chordata > Aves > Passeriformes > Passerellidae > Ammospiza > Ammospiza nelsoni. Next base: position 1,904,012 of record NC_080643.1, on the reverse strand, counting down.
AAACCACAGCCAGCCCCCCAAAAACCACAGCCAGCCCCCCAAACCCACAGCCTGTCCCTCAAAACCACAGCCAGCCCCCCAAACCCACAGCCAGCCTCCCAAACCACAGCCAGCCTCCCAAAACCACAGCCAGCCCCCCAAACCACAGCCAGCCCCCCAAAACCCACAGCCAGACTCCCAAAACCACAGCCAGCCCCTCAAAACCACAGCCAGCCTCCCAAACCCACAGCCAGCCTCCCAAACCACAGCCAGCCCCCTAAAACCCACAGCCACCCTCCCAAACCACAGCCAGCCCCCCAAACCCACAGCCACCCTCCCAAAAACCACAGCCAGCCCCCCAAACCACAGCCAGCCCCCCAAAACCCACAGGCAGCCCCTCAAAACCACAGCCAGCCTCCCAAAACCACAGCCAGCCCCCCAAACCACAGCCAGCCTCCCAAAACCACAGCCAGCCCCCCAAACCACAGCCAGCCCCCCAAAAACCACAGCCAGCCTCCCAAACCCACAGCCAGCCCCCCAAACCCACAGCCAGCCTCCCAAACCCACAGCCAGCCCCCCAAACCCACAGCCAGCCTCCCAAAAACCACAGCCAGCCCCCCAAAACCACAGCCAGCCCCCCAAACCCACAGCCAGCCTCCCAAAACCACAGCCAGCCTCCCAAACCCACAGCCAGCCCCCCAAAAACCACAGCCAGCCTCCCAAACCCACAGCCAGCCCTGCCCAGGGGCTCCTGACAAGCTGCTGCAGCAGAAGGGGATCTTTGATTTGTTTCTGAAGCAGAAGGGGATTGTGACGGTGCTCACAGGGGTCTGAGGGTGAGGGAAGAGATGAGGATCTGACTCCATGTTTCAGAAGGCTGATTTATTATTTTATGATATATATTACATTAAAACTATACTAAAGAATAGAAGAAAAAATTCTCATCAGGAGGCTAGCTAGGAATAGAAAAGAAAGAATAACAAAGGTCTGTGTCTCGGACAGAGAGTCTGAGCCAGCTGACTGTGATTGGCCATTAATTACAAACAACCCCATGAGCCCAATCCCAGATGCACCTGTTGCATTCCACAGCAGCAGATAACCATTGTTTGCATTTTGTTCCTGAAGCCTCTCAGCTTCTCAGGAGGAATAAATCCTAAGAAAAGGATTTTTAATGAAAATATGTCTGTGACAGGGGATCTGTGGCGATTTGTTCCTAAGGAAGGTGTGAAATGCCAACTTGAGGCATTTGAGAGCAGAGAACAGATGTTTTTTACTTCATCCCACATTCCTCCAGGAGCTGGCAGGTGCATTCCCTCTCCTGCTGGTTAAAGCTATTTCTGGAGAAACCTGAGCATTGCCATTCAGAACATCCAGGTGCCCAGTCCTGGCTGCAGAGTGACTCTGCTCTGGACACGGTGACAAAGCTCCTGTTTGAGGAGACCTTTCAGCAAACAAAGTTCCTCCATCCCAAAGAAAAGCATCTTCCACCCCACGGTTCTGGGCACAGCTGCTCTGCTCCTCCCAGATAAAGCCAGGAGAAGCTCATGTGAATCCAAGTGGGGAAATACCTGCGGGGAGAGAGCAGAGATTACAGAGCCAGGATCTTCTCTGAGGTGCCCATGCCAGGGCAGGAGGCAATGGCCACAAAAACCTGGAAATGACACTTAAAATAAGAAAAAGTTTATTTTGAGGTTGGCTGGACGCTAGAACAGATTGTCCAGGGATATGGTGGCATCCCTGTCCTTGGAGATGCTCAACATCCAACTGGGCACAGCCCTGGGGAGCCTCCTGTGCTGCTCGTGGGTGAGCAGGGGTGGGGTGGGACCATCCCAGGGGTCCCTGCCAGGCTGCACCTCAATCCCAAACCATATTCCTGAACGAGACACAGCCCTGCTCAGCACAGGGTTGTATTTTCAAAGGGTTAAGCACAATTCCTGATCGCAAAATAACAGTTTAGTTGCCCTCAAATGAAATGTTGAGTAGCAGCATTCTCTGATTTATCCCGAGGAACAAAGCATCAGGTTTTTTTACCGCTATGGGATTTTCAATTATTGGTCATTTTTTATCATCAGTGATAGATGCCTGCATAGGAAAAAAAAAAATTCATTTGAAGGATCGTGTGTGTTGCTGTTGGAGAAAGGTACGATAATGCTCAATAAATTAGACTTCACAATGCTGAGATTTATTGGACATGAAAGAAATCGAAACAAACCCACTGATGCTTTTCTTGTCTATTTAAAACCTGGTAAAAATGGACCTTTGGGAAGGAGGAAGATGTTTTCAGAGGAAAGAGGTTTAATCCTTTTTGCTGGGGACTCCCAGGGTGTCCCTGTGCCCAGCAGCTCCTCGTGTCCACACAAAAAACCCAAATTTTGGAGGGTCTGGTCTAAGAAACCTGGCAAGGAATATTTATTTGGCCAACTTCTCACTTGGAATTTGCAGCTCTGCTTCTGTCTGTCACAGGAAAAGCACCCAAATGGTGTCCTGCAGATAAATCCCTGTGCATCTGTGATTGAACTTGGCACATGTTGAAAGGAAAGCAGCAGGTTTGCCTTTTCACTAGTTTCAAAGCAGGGCAACATTCTGAGCCCTCCCTGGGAAATTTTAGCTTTTAACCAGATCTGAGGGTTAAAATGGTTGTTGTAAAAGGTCCTGAAGTTAAGCACTTGCTACTGGTGGTGTTTAATCATCTCAAGCGAGACTTGCACCAAAATTAAGTGAAAGAGAGAAATGGAAAATTACAGACCCAGCTTTTCTCAGAGTGATTCTTCTCAATTATTGTTGCCAATTATCTTGCCTGGAGTCTTTATATAAAAGCAGAATCCAGTGGTGCTGGACATTGCACAAGACTGAGATGCAGTCTTGTCTTACAGAATTTTCAGGCTAAATGTTTGAAAAACAAATTGGAAAAATGAAATGTGGGCCTAGAGTGGGGAAAGAAAGGTCATTAAAATCCCTGCTTGACAAACAAAAGGTGTGAATAAATTAAATTCATTACTCCTGAAGTGGCACAGGAAGGTGTGGCAGTGCTGAGAAATGAGCCCAGAGTTTCTAAATGTCAGATGATGATGGTTTGAACGTCACAGAAAAACCCACAGTGAGCAACTCCTGTTTCTCACAGAGGGGCAGGAAAATGCAGCAAATGGCTCACAAAAATCACTCTAAACTGTTTATTACAGGGATGGGAGTAACAGGATTATTCAAAAAAATCTCTTTTGCTTATAAATTTGGGGCAATCATCTGAGAAATTTGTTTCAGAAGTGACAATATATTAATAATGATATAAATAATAATGCATTTGGCTCTAAATGCATTGGTGGGAAGTGTCGTCAGGATGTCTCCTTTAATTCTGGAGTGTTTTCCAAAGCCAGCGCTGGTTTCAGGGCTCTTTTATAGCATTTAATTAATATCACACCTGTGTTTCTGAGTGCCAGAATTAAGTTCCCTGCCTGTGATTAGACGTGGAAAGCAAAAATCTCTGATGCAGGACCTTGGAGCACTGTTGGATCATAGAGCCCATCCCGTTTTCAGTGTGGGATTGTGCTTTATTCACAGGAAGCCAAAGCATCTCCTTGTTCCCCAGGCTGCAGAGAGGCTGCAGGGCTTTGGGGTCAGCTCAGTGGATATCTGAGAGTTTGCCACAAACCACAGGAGTGTGCCCTGAGGGCAGGAAAAGCTGATTCTTTGTGCCCTGGGGGCAGGAAAAGCTGATTCTTTGTGCCCTGGAGCAAACAACTCTTGCCTTGTGTTGCTTGGTTCAGGACCTGGCTGTGTCAGTGTCTCCCACCTTTATATAAATAACCCAGCTTATGCAATAATTATGAATAGGAAGAATAAAAGTGTCAGCCTTTCTAGAAATGTTAACGTTTCTGATGAATTAGATGGGTTCTGTGTTTGTGAGAACTTCCCTGCCTGACAGAAGGATGATCCTGACACAGAAAAAGGAAATATTTTATATTCCTCATGCAGGAGGTTCCTGGGGGTGCTGTCCCAGTAAGATGTGCACGGTGGGGTTACTGGTTTCTCGGGTTTTTAGCGGAACACACATTTTTAAACAAATCAGGTATTTTTGTGCACTTAAAGCAGCACTCAGGTGTCTTTTTACCCCATCCAGACTTCACTAGTTCATAAAGTCCAATCATTCAGGAATTGCAAGCGAGAAACAACCCTGGAATTTTGTAATGTTCAAATGAGCCTGGTTTTGGTTTTTCCTGAGGGAAGTCTGACGTGGTTTGTGTTGGTTTTGCTTTCAGCCATCGGGCCAGACTTTTCCAAAACGCTGCTGAAGAAGCTGACTCTGGTTAAAGTGGGGGGTGAAGTCATCATTGAGTGCAAGCCCAAAGCCTCCCCCAGACCTACTTATTCTTGGAAGAAAGGAAAAGACATCCTGAGAGAAAATGAGAGGTAATGTCTTAAAGTAACCATTTCTTTCATTAACTAACCCAGGGACTTGCAGCAATCAGAGCTAAATTTGTCATTAATAGCTTTGCAAAATTGACTTGCAAATACATGAGGAAACAGCCTGTGTGCAATCCCAAGGAGCTGGGGGTGAGATTCCTATTCCCATGGTGCCCATCCCATCTCTGTCTGCTATTAAATCATCCCTGCCAAGAAGCTGATAAAAATGCACTCCAAAATCCCAAATATTTTGCCTCTGAAGTGCTCTAAATAACCATTGTTAAAAAAAATATAGATTCCCAGATGCTCTGCTCTGACTCTCACTGGGCTGTGTCTCCTGGGCTGCTGAATCCTCACCACTTCTACAGAAAGTGTAAAAGTTATTCACCTGCAGCCTGGACCTGGAGTCTGTGTGAAAGGCACAGTTAGGGAGTGACATTGTCATGGTTGTCATTGTTGTCTGCCTTCAAGGGCAGGAGGGGCCAAGTGCCTGAGCTCTGCTGAATCCTGCTGCATTTCTGCTTCCTGGATCCTGCTGCATTTCTGCTTCCTGAATCCTGCTGCATTTCTGCTTCCTGGATCCTGCTGCATTTCTGCATCCTGAATCCTGCTGCATTTCTGCATCCTGAATCCTGCTGCATTTCTGCTTCCTGGATCCTGCTGCATCTCTGCTTGCTGAATCCTGCTGCATTTCTGCTTCCTGTGCTTGCTGAAATGCCATTTCCTCCCCACTGTCCCAGTGCCTGGAGTCCAGCCCCAGGATCTCCCTACACCCCCAGCCGTGTGTGGATTTCAAACAAGAACTTTCTTGGCTGTTTTGAAAAGAATCTGTTGAAATCCAGGAAGCAAGGTGCCAGGAAAGGCTGCTGCTGCAATCCCTTCATCTCTAGGACAGGGCACAGAACTTTTAGACAGGCGTGGGAGAAGAAAATTCAATGAAATCTCTGCTAAAAGTGCCATTAAAGGATCCTGTGAGCGCCAGAGAGGCACCTGGGTGTCGCTATAGGACACGAAGGAACACAAGCACACACTGCTGTTCTCAAGGTGAAGAAAAAAGGGAAGTTTATAAAAGGGAAGTTTATTTTCTGACTCCAGCATTTATAGTTTTCCAAGAGTGACAGTGGATTGGAGGGTGACGGTGCCACCTCTCCAATGGCACTGGTCAAACCAACAGGCCATCAACTCTCTCCTCCTCCATAAAGGAATGCCAAAAAAAGAGTTATTTACAGAAAATGTGTGATGTTTACAAGAATGTAAACATCAGAAAGCTTAGAAAATCTTTAAAAACCAGAGTAACACCTGACCATCTGGATCCTTCCCCAGCTGCAGGTTGATCACGTGCAGGTTAATCAATATAGGTGACCCTTCCAGTTCCAGGTGGAGTTAAAAGCAGCAGCACGGTGTCAGCGCCAGCTCTGGATGCTGATGCTCAGCCTGCTGGCTGCCATGGCAATCCCTTCACAGCTTCTCCTGGGTTTTCTGTGGCTTTCCAGCTGCTGTCTGGGGTTCAGTTCCTTGCTGGAGACACTCTGTGTGGTTTTTGCTGCTGAAACTCCGGCTCTGGAGGCTCCTGCTGTCCAGGAGGCAAAACAAAGAGTGTTCTTCAGTGTTTGCCTCAGAGCAGAGACTGCCACACTGGAAAAAAAGAAAGAAAAAAAAAAAAAAGGGAGTTTTATGGGTTTAGGTTTCCCTTTCTTCTCTGGCGGCTGAGGTAGCGTGTGCTGCACCTCTAATGAATGCCATGGCCTCGGGGCATCTCTCACTGGTGCTTGAGAGCTGTGCAATTGTGTTATTAGGGATTCTGCCCTGGGGTACAATCACATTATTGCACTCATTAAAGGCACTTCATCTCCATAATAATGGAAATCCTGCCTTGGAGGCCTAACTGAGCCAAAATGATGTTGGGGGCCTGGCTCCAGAAGGTAAATTTTATATAGGAGCTGCTCTAGCACAGATATACATGCACAGGGTCTGCGTTGCTTCCCCTGCCAGTCTTCCCTCTTCTCTCAGGTCTTGTTTTGGGCCTAGAAAAAGGGGTTTTTATTTTCCATGCCATAGTGGCAATAATTCCATGTATTATTTCTCCCAGAGGTGAAGCTGTAGCATTGTGTGGCTCAAGAGCAGATTCACATTTCTCTTGTTCCCCCACAGCTTCCCACTTTTCCCCTTTCCCTTGCCTCCCCAACAGCAAAAAGAGTGCAGGAAAAGCAAGAAAACTTTTATTCAAAATATGTACACAACAGTCTTAATTCCTCATGTTCTCCTAGAGCTGTTGGAAGTCATATTTACCCTGCCACCAGACACGTGCTCAGGCTGGGACAGAAAAATAATTGTACTTTAAAGCCCCAAAACAAATTGCTCTTCTCTCATTCTTCTTCATGCAAAGCCCCTACATCATTAGAGCCATTTCTTTTCCAGGAATGTACAGTGCCTGCATTGCTTATGCAGCTTAATTGTAAGGAAAGAAATGCATAAAAAAACAAATTACGTTCTGTGCTGGTAGCAAAGAATATGAAAGTGTCCAATTAAACAACCATTCCCCGTGAGTTGTGTGGTAGCAACATCTGTTATCTTAATTAAACAAGTTTCTGTGCAGAGGGACCCTCCTGGTGCACTTTGTTGGAGCGGGATCTGACCCAGATACCCGAGGCACACTCAGGATCCTCGTGGAAATGCTCCCAGTGCTGCTCCCATTGTCTGGCAGGGCTGACAGGCTCTGGGATGTGTCACCTTGCACAGCCACGGTGCTTACGGCAGGAATATTGTTCATTTTTGGCGCTGAAAGTCAACAAAAGCACAGGAAACAGCACATGGTGCCACTTTCCCAGTGAGCTCAGCCATGGGAGTGTTTGGAGTGTGGGGAGTGCCCGGATAACTCACGCTGGGGACAGAGAACTGTCACAGATGTATTTTATGAAAAATCCTTTCGTTCGATCTTCTGAGAAGCTGGGAGGCCTCAGGAACAAAATGTGAACAATGGTTATCTGCTGCTGTGGAATGCAACAGGTGCGTCTGGGATTGGTCTCATGTGGTTGTTTCTAATTAATGGCCAATCACAGTCAGCTGGCTCGGACTCTCTGGTCAGTCAAAAGATTTTATTATCATTCCATTCCTTTCTATTCCTTGCAAGCCTTCTGATGAAATCCTTTCTTCTATTCTTTTAGTATAGTTATAATACATAATTTTCTTTTAATATAATATATATCATAAAATAATAAATCAGCGTTCTGATTTGTTATTAAACATGGAGTCAACATTCTCCATTAAACATGGAGCCAAGATTTTCATCCCTTCCCTCATCCTGGGACCCCTGTGAAACACCACCACAGAGAACAGCACCCCCAGACAGCTGCTGTGATTTGTCACCCAAACTGGCTGCTCTGCTCCAAGATTTCGGTAATTTGGGTCCAGATTTTCCCAGGTATTTCACTGTTCTCTCCACCACAGCCTGGAGTCAGGTCAGTCTAGGAGGATAATTGAACAAGCAAAGCTTCTCTCCCATTCTTCCAGCATGTCGTGAGTACAAAAAGTTGTATAAATTCCAGCTTTATATTTGCTGCCTCAAACTTCCTAATTAGTGCTTAATTACTTTAAACAGCCAGAAAGAAAATGGCAAGAGGACAGACAGCATATCTTTCCCAGGCTGCTGCCAGGGTACAAACCATGGTGATATTTTTATCCTGATTGCTTGAGAGATGGATTGCCAGCACTGTCTTTTGGACACACAGCCTAGTGACACTTCAGCAGAAAAGAAAATCTCAAAGGATGCTTCCCATCATTGCTTCCCATTAATTGTGTTGACTCTTTGTATTTTTTTATTCTTTTACATAAAGCACCTGTGCAATTTCTTGAAGGCAGACAGGTAACCAAAGCATCAATAACTTGTCGGGTTTTCATTACATCCTGCCCAGGCAGGATGAAAAATGACACTCTGCAAATGGCTTTCTGAAGTTTGTCCATCATTCATCTCACTTGGCACAGACTGTGGCAGAGATGGCTCTACTTCATTGCAACATCTGAAACAACTGACTTGTCCACTCATTTTAACCAATTTGCTGCAGAAAGAGAATAAAATGAACCAGGAAGCCGCTGGGTTTGGTGGTCAGGAGCCTTGGAAAGCTGTTGTCCCTGATGGCCTCCTGTTCATGAGCTGTTTGCCAGCAGGAGCTGGTTTTAGCTCTGGGTTGTTCTGGAGGTGTCCCAGGCCAGGCTGGACTGGGATTTGGAGCAGCCTGGTCTGTGGAAGGTGTCCCTGGATGAGCTTTAGAGTCCCTCCTACCCAATCCTGATTCTATGGTCACACCGTGTTTTAGCAGTGAAAGTGGTGGAGTCCCCATCCCTGGAGGATTAAAAGGATGTGGCACTTGGGGACAGGGGTCAGTGGTGGCCTTGGCAGTGCTGGGTTAACAGTTGGACTCAGTGCTCTTCAAAGGCATTACCTAAAAATGATTTTTTGATTCTATAAGTGTTTCCAGCTGAAGGTTGGACGAGAAGGATTAGGGACTTGTGTAGAATCCAGGTTTGGTTAGATGAGAAGGATTAGGGACTTGTGTAGAATCCAGGTTTGGTGCTGGTTTGTTTTGTGTGCATCAATAATCAGTCTGATCCCTAGAATTTCCATTTCTCCCATCTGCTGCTGCAGAAGCGGGAGCTGATTTCAGTTTGCAGCCACGAACTGAGGAGCAAAGAGCCAATTTTCCCTGTTCTGTGCCAAGCTCCAGCTGGGGTGAGCCCGTCCCTCACGCCGTGCCACAGCTCCTGCAGCATCAGCAATCTGTTCCCGTGTCCCAGCAGATCATCTGCAGCGTGGTGCTGCTGCAGGGCTCCGTGTGACACGTGTAGGACATCACTGCTGCCTGTGCTGCTGCTGGAGCTGGCCAGAACAGGGCTGGGAACAAACCCCAGGGCTGCTGTGCCCCAGGGGCTCGGGGGAAGTCAAAGGGCTTCCACCTGGTGCTCGTGGGGTAATTTTAACTTGCCAAGTTAAAATTAACAAGAGAAGGGGTCAAGAGAACTCATCAGGCTTTTACCTTGGTGCTTGTGGATTAATTTTGGTGCTTGTGTCGATTAATTTTGGTGCTTGTGTGCCTGGTGCTTGTGTGTTAATTTTAAAAGCTTTTTTTACCTTGGTGCTTGTGGATTAATTTTGGTGCTTCTGTGTTAATTCTAAAAGCTCTTTAAAATTATAAGAGCTCTGCTTGCAGAGGTGGAGAGGGTGAAGGGTGCAGAGCTCTGTCCCAGAGGCATCCGAGCTCCAGAGCACACCCAGCTGTGTCCTGTTAAAAGAGGATGAAGATATTCTTAGGAGAAACGTGTCACAGGGGACAGGAGAAATCAGCAGGCTTTCACCTGGTGCTTGTGTATTAATTTTAAAAGCAGAGCTCTGCTTGCAGGTGTAAAGAGGGCGAAGGATCCAGAGCTCTGTCCCAGAGGCATCTGACCTGTGGAGTGCATCCAGATGTGTCCTGTGTTGACATCCCTAAAAGCAGGATGAAGATGTCCCTAAGAGAAACCTGTCACAAAGGGTCAAGAGAAATCATCAGGCTTTCACCTTGGTGCTTGTGGATTAATTTTAAAAGCAGAGTTCTACTTGCACTGGTGGAGGGGGTGAAGGATCCAGAGCTTTGTCCCTGAGGGATCCAACCTCTGGATTGCAGCCAGATGTGTCCTGTGCTGACATTCTTAAATGTGTCACTTGCTGCTGTTCCTGCTTGAGATCTCTTATTACAGCGACCTGAGTGGGTCGCTGCTGGTGAGAGAGAGACAGTGAATCTTGTATCTTGATCAGAAGGCTTGATTTATTAATATATGATATAATACATTATAGTTATACTAAAAAGAATATAGAGAGAGGTTTGCAGAGCAGCTAGCTAAGCTAAGAATAGATAGAAAAGAGCCCACAACAAAGTTGTGGCCAAGGACTCAGTCCCCTGGCTTGAACTGGTGATTGGCTCTTAATTATAAACATAGAAAATGAGCCAATCAAGGTGAATCCTATTGCATTCCACAGCAGCTGATAATAATTGTTTACCTTCTCTTCGGGGGCCTCTGGCCTCCCGAAGACGCAGAAATCTGAAAGAAAGGATTTCTGCGGAGAAATGTCTGCGACAGTCTCTCAAGGTTTTATGATTATTAAATTCATCCCTGGGTGCTGAACACACAGCTACAAGTTGTTGCTCCCTCTGTTAAAGCTGCTCCAGGAAGGAGCTGGTCCCTCCCCACAGGAGGATGGGGGGGAGCAGGATGGGGTTTGCTCTGTGGTAAGCACACCCTGCATCCACTGCTTCCCAAAGAAATGCCTGGCATCAGCCTCCTGAATGCACTTTGGAGCTGATGTGCAGCTTCCTGCTTGTCCTCCAGCTGATAATGATTTTAGTATGTCTGTAGCATTTCGAAGGAAAAAATTATTATCAGATGTTTCTTCTCATGGGTGTTTTTATGGTGAAGAGCAAGCAGGCAATGATTTTACAGTTAGGGCCATACTGTGAGATGCACTTTTAGAATCCAAGGAAATCATTACATGTCTAAAGGGGAAGAAGGATTCCTAATGAACATTTCAGACTTGGTGATATTTTTGATGGCTATTCAAGCATCATTTTGAAGTGATGTAAATGTGTCCTGGGATCTCACAAACCTGTTAATGTCCATTACAAGCCAGGTGCGTAATTTCCCTTTGTGCTTTGGGCATTTTTTTGTTGGAACCAGAGAGAAAGATGTGTTATCCTTGAAAGGCTGTGCCTTTGGGCTTGAATTCGGGTGGTATCAGCTGGAACAAATAAGCTGAGAATGCATTTGCTGCCTCTGCTGAGATCTCACGAACGCTCCCAGAAACGCTTTGTGTCAGCAGCTGAGGCACTGAAAATCTTGCATGGATGTTTTTTCTCATAATAATTTTTATGAGCTCCAGTGGAGTTCCCTTTGATTGTCATGCCCTACAAACCTCCACAGTGGGTGCTGTAGGTAGAGGGTGGTGGCTTGTCCTTTTCAGGAAGGCGTTGTTGGCGTGGGTGGCTGGATGCGCCCTCCAAACACGATCCCTTGGATTAGCACTGTCCCTCTCCATGGACTAGAAGCCATTTAATTCCCATGCCTTGGGCTATAGCCAGCGCCCTGGAAGAACGAGCACAGCAAATATTTCAGTGAGCATTAGATGGAGTGAAAGCAGGAGTGGCTTTGCTGCTACCCAGACAGGATTTTCCTCGCTTGCGAGCGCAGGAGGACGCGTGTGGAGGCTGTGTCTCTGCTGGCTAATTGTGCAGAAAGGGAGGGCCCAGCTTTTCATGAAGAGCTTTTCAGGGTGTTTTGCTCCTCCAGTGCCACCAGAAGAGCTGGTCCAGGTCCTGAGCCTTTTGTTTGGAGAGTGGAGAGCCTGTATGTAGAGCCTGTCCCTTGCAGTGCCATTGCAGCGTTCATGGTTTATCAGTCAGCTTTGTCTGTAAATAAACTGCCAGCTGGAGGGGCTGTGTCAAAAGGGACATTTCCCTGGGGGATGGTCTGCATTTCCCACCAAAATCAATGAAAAATTGGCTCTTTGCAGCATCAGACCCTTCTAGACTTGCAGAGTCTTCCTGTATCAAATTGTCACTGCCTCGCATCTCGGGAATGAAAGCTGTTGTAAAAACAAAGCTTTGCTCTACCCAAATCTGCTTGCTCAAATATTTGTTTTGATGGCATGGGCTTTCTGACTGTATTTATTTTAATTTTGCGTGTAGTAAAAAAAAGAGTGCTTGGAGAGAGAAGGCAAAAAGGTTTCTATTATTTGAAATTCTCCACAGCCCCCTCGCTCCCTTCAGGGTCCCTCACAGTTCTTGTGTTTGGTTTTCATTTGTTTCCTCCTGTTATCAGCATCCCTAAAGAAAGATATTTTCCAGAGAACTGTTCTTCTTAGATAACCTGGGGATATTTTTGTATGTGAATTATTACTCCAGGCATCTCTGAACAATCTACATGAAGTCTCTAATAGCTGAAAATGCTCCCTTCCTTTCCTGCTGCCTCCCTGCTCCATCAGGATGACGTTCTGTCACTCCAGACTTGTCTTAGAAACGTACAGACCGAAGGGAAGATGATGACAAACCACAGCTTTTGTGTTTATAGATATTAATAATGGCTGGATGCAGCATTATTGCCTTGGACTGCTCTGTCACTGCAGATACACAATTGGTGGGAAAAGAAAATTGTGGGCAAATGTGGGATGCCAGATCCATGGCTGGTTTGAGCTGTGCTGAATTCAGTGGCAGTGTGCTGTTGGATGCTTCCAAAGGGGCCACTGCTACAATATCAAAACTTGTTATCTGAGCAAAAGATGTTCTTTTTTCTTTCTATTTAGAATATTATTGACAGGTTTTTATGATAAGTCAGTACTAAAAGAGGGAGAGTGACTTTTTCCATGGACAGACACTGCCAGGACAAGGGGGAATGGCTTCCTACATAGAGAAGTGGGAGATGTTCTACTGAACTCAACGCAACAGGATTTTCCCTCAGTTTATTTAGAGCAAATACAGTTCTTACCTGAAAATTAATTATAGGGGGTTGCTGTTAAGAGGCCTGTCAGTTGTCATGGATAAGGCAGGAGTTATCTACTGCTGCCTTCACTGAGAGAGAGACGTGCACTAAATTAAATGGGCTTGGACAGAGGCTCTAAATTATCTCAGGCTCCTCTGTGAACCACGAAAAGACAGGTCCTCAGAGACAAATAAACCCTGCAGCAGCTCTGGGTGAGGCACAGCCAGCAGGGCAGGAAGGTGCAGGTGTGTAGGAGGCTGAGAGTTCACTCAGTTGGGAGTTAGGATGGAAATAAATGGAAAACTCCAGCACAGGGATCATCCTGCCTTCCCTAGGATTCACTGACAGCTGTGGAGCTGACCCAGCTCGTGCCCTCCTTGCCCAGGTTGGTGCTGTGAGCCCTCAGGCTGTGCTGATGTCCCACCCTGGTGGTGGTGGTGTCCCTTTGTCCCCCTGTTCAGAAACATCTGGAGTGACAGGATGGGGATGAAAGCCCAGCCTGGAAAGCCCTGCCTGCTTTGAAATTTAGGGGGATGCTGAGGTTCTGGGGGGAAATTTAGGGGGGTGCTGAGGGTTTGGGCTGGTGTTGGTGAATGGTGAGATAGATTGTGCTGCAGGATGTGATTCTGAGGAGACAAAAATGTTGCAAAAAAAAAGAGGTGATTTTAGTGTGGGAGAAAGGTTTTTCTGGAGTCACCTTAGGTGATGCCTCCACAGGGCACGAGTCATTCATGTTCCCATGGGATTTACTGGGTGAAATCAGGTTTGCTGTGTTCACTGACTTAGAGCAGAAAAAATAAAAGCCATAGCAGGAAGCAAAGCTCATTGAGAGAGCAGGGGGAGCCTGGAGTGCTCCTGTGGCATGGCAGGGGCTGGGTGGGGTTTAGGCTCAGGGCTCTTTCCCCCTGTGCACCATCAGAGTTGGGAGCCCCAGGAGCCTGGCTTGGACCTTGGGGTGTTTTACTGGAGGTGAAGGAAGCAGAATGCTCTGACCTGGCTGTGAGTTATTTATGCAACACAAAGGGCACAACATCCCCTGTCACACCTGGGGACAGCATCCCAGGGCCACAGGAGTTATTTATTACCTGTGGGCTGTGCCCTGAACCAGCCCGTTCTCCAAGTGATGAGCAGGCACTCGTGAGCTGTGTCCCTGGTTTTGGGTGCTCTGAGCAGTGAAACCTGTGAGGATTTATAAACTTCTCTGCTTACCCAAAATAGCCTAATGGCCAGTACCACAGCCATGAGATCATTTTAATAACCCCCACTGCATGGCAAGCATTATTTTAAAGGTGATAAACAGCTACAGAGATGTCTGATAGAAATAGAAATAATTTGATAAATAATGCAATTGCCTGGAGTTGTGGCATGAGGCAAAGTTGCTGTTAGGCTAAAAATTGCTCCAGATATCCCTGCCAAGGAACTCTGGGAAAAGAGGGAACAAATACACTGCTGAGACTGCAGTCAGGGCTGCCTGGTGCTTCTGCTTTCTTCTCTGCTTCCAGCCCCCAGCCCAGGCACAGCATACAATAGGCCATTCATCATGCCAGCTGAAATACACTGTTTTTCACAGGTACATTTAACCCAAATCCTCTCTCAGAAGACGGATTATCTCTTAGAAGAACTCTGGCACCAGTGTCTCTTTTCAATGGCCACGTCACCACTGCCACAAAGGCTGTACATGAAGGGATCAATGGTAGTTTTATCTCAAATTGCACTCAGTGTGTGTTTCTTCCAGCTGACATTCATTTAAATGCTTGCTCTAAGACATCTTTTCTCCCTGTAATAGAAAAAGGATCGGACATCCTAAGCATTGTTTCGTGGGGGAAAAAAAAAATATTTAAAATATTCACTCGGCTAAGCATGAAATATTTCAGCTGTGTGTGTTTAATCAGGAGTGAAAGCAAGGGTAGTTATGCTTGTATTTCATAAATTAAAATGCTAAAATGATTAGATAAGAAAACAAAATACCTTACTCCATTGCAGCAGTGCTAATGAAACCATTTGAGAGGGGAAAAAAAAAGAAAAAGAAAAAAGTCACTTTGTGATTCTGAGCACTTTTGCTGTGAAGGAGCACAGAGCTGTGATTGCAGTGCTGGGGCTGTGCTGGGTCCCTCGGGAAGGGGAGGCACACCCAGGCTGCCACATGCTCTGCATTTGTACTCCATTCATATTCCATTCATATTCCATTCATATCCACGTGTTTCCACCTGCTGAACAGAAAAACAGAGGGCAAGCTGTGAGGAATGCACTGAGGGATCCCTGCCGTGCCACCTGGCTGAGCAGCGCTGTGGGACTGGGAACCATTCCTGGGGGCAAGGTCAGGAGGGACTGGGAACCATTCCTGCTGGGATTGGGAACCATTCCTGCTGGGACTGGGAACCATTCCTGCTGGGATTGGGAACCATTCCTGCTGGGACTGGAAACCATTCCTGCTGGGATTGGGAACCATTCCTGCTGGGACTGGGAACCATTCCTGCTGGGACTGGAAACCATTCCTGCTGGGATTGGGAACCATTCCTGCTGGGATTGGGAACCATTCCTGCTGGGACTGGGAACCATTCCTGCTGGGATTGGGAACCATTCCTGCTGGGACTGGGAACCATTCCTGCTGGGATTGGGAACCATTCCTGCTGGGACTGGGAACCATTCCTGCTGGAAAGGTCAGGAGGGATTGGGAACCATTCCTGCTGGGATTGGGAACCATTCCTGCTGGGATTGGGAACCATTCCTGCTGGGACTGGGAACCATTCCTGCTGGAAAGGTCAGGAGGGATTGGGAACCATTCCTGCTGGGACTGGGAACCATTCCTGCTGGGATTGGGAACCATTCCTGCTGGGAAGGTTGGGTGGGATTTGGAACCATTCCAGCTGGGATTGGGAACCATTCCTGCTGGGAAGGTCAGGAGGGATTGGGAACCATTCCTGCTGGGATTGGGAACCATTCCTGCTGGGATTGGGCACCATTCCTGCTGTGAAGGTCAGGAGGGATTGGGAACCATTCCTGCTGGGATTGGGAACCATTCCTGCTGGGATTGGGCACCATTCCTGCTGTGAAGGTCAGGAGGGATTGGGAAGGTCAGGAGGGATTGGGAACCATTCCTGCTGGGACTGGGAACCATTCCTGCTGGGAAGGTTGGGTGGGATTGGGAACCATTCCTGCTGGGATTGGGAACCATTCCTGCTGGGAAGGTCAGGAGGGATTGGGAACCATTCCTGCTGGGATTGGGAACCATTCCTGCTGGGATTGGGAACCATTCCTGCTGGGAAGGTCAGGGCATGGGCCTGCTCCTCACCCTTCAAGGGCTTCCCCCTGCAAGGTCAGGTGAGCTCCAGCCCCCCTGGCTCTGCAGGGTGGAAACATGTGGATGTGAATGGAATTCGTATCCTCCAGGACCTGTTTGCTCCTGGAGCCACAGAGGATTTCTCAGTTAAACTCCAGAGCAGGATGTTCCAGTGGATGCTGGGGTTTTCAGGGAATGTTCTGTCAGAGCAGGAGGCCAGGCTGAGCAGCAGGCACGTTTTGGGAGAGGCAGGTGATGCAGCCAAGCCCTCAGAGGTGAGATTTCCATGGAGGTGCTGACTGACACTCGGGTTTGTGATGAGCTCTGGGACTTGGGCAGATTTCCTGATTTCCTCTTTCCTTTCTATGCCAAGCAAGGGCTTGATCTCATTTTCACAACGTCGGTGATAAAACTCTTCCTGAGCTCACCAGGACAATTTCTATCTCTAATGCACATGTTACTGCCTGAGGAATATTTATCTTCTCCTGGGAGTGGGCTCCATGAATCCCACCTGCCCTGCTCCATCCATCCTGCAGTAGAACCCAGTGCTGCAGTTCAGGAAACAAGCAATGCTTTTATCTCCTCATTCCAGACCTGTCTTTGCTCCCTGTGGACCTGAAATCTCCAGCACAGACCCCCAGATTCTCTCTTACAAATGCTGTGTTTAAAATAGACAACCTTTCTTCCTATAATGATGCTAAACTATCTTAAATTGTCTTTTTTCTTTTTTTCCCAAATGGATATTTTAATATTTGATTTTTCTCTGATTAGCAGTGACATTAGCAGCAGAACAGTTCATTAACCTGTGCAAGAAGAGATTTATATTTTTATTTATTGTCGCCACTGCTGTGAGTAGAGAACTCAGATCATTTAATAGCAAGTCAGTAGCTCCTTTGTTGAGTTTGCAGTGGTTTAAAGAGGTGCACACTCAGCAGCCAGCACTTTGTTTGATGTGTGTGTTTATGGGAAATGTGGTTTGTTTTTATGCATTCCCTGGTTAGAAACATTTTGAGGGTGCATTTCAGAGCAGAGAGCACACTGAGCAGTGCTTCAGCCACTTGGAACTTTGTGTCTTGGAAGAACTTTTTCACCCAAACTGCTGGAAGCTGTGGCTGAAGGGTTGTTTGCTTTCCATACAATTAGCAGTTTGAGAACTCAGTGGCCTGAAATGAGCCTCTCATCTCATTTATTGCAGATAGGTCTGCAAAGAAAATTTGGGTATTAGCAACATCAGTGAGAGGCCTGCCTCCCTTCTCAACTAACTGTAACAAATTTCCAAGTGTTCAAATAATTATTTGTTCACTTTTAGCACATTGGATTCAGATTAGAGGACAAAACATACGCTGTAGAAAAGCAGCTTCAGCAAAAAGAGCCACATAACCATAAGGCCTACTAATCAATGAGTCACAGAGAGGTTTTAATGGTCTGATTTATTTGGAAAAAATCACTTAACTTGTACAGTTATCTGTCACTTTTAATGCTGCTGCTTTCCAAGAGTGTGGAGGGAGATGCTGAGAGACCAGATGAGAATTCAACATCCCTGGGGCTCTCTGGGGAAGGGGTTTGGAGAATCCAGGTCCCTCCTGAGCTCTCTGCAAACCTGCCTGGGTTGAAGGATGTCTGTGGGCTCAGGGTAAAGCCTGGGAGCGCAGTCTCAGCTTAGGAAGGGAAGGAAATAGAGAAGCACGGCCTGAGATGTGCCAGAGCTGGATTGTCCTGATCCAAAGGGCTCCCCAGGGCTTTCCAGGCCTCACCACCTCAAAACCAGCCTGACGCTGGGAATAAAGACAGCTGAGAGGGAAAGCAATGGCAGGAGAAAGACAGAGACAGAAAAGGCATTAGAATTTGAAATTAAATCCGGCCTCATCAACAGACACAATTAAAATGATCCATGGAAGAGATTAGCCAGTAAATAGCTTGCAGCCATATGGCTGAAAATAAAGCACAAATAACCAAAAATAAAACCACAACTGTACAGAAATAATCCAAAACTCCACTTTTTCTGAGTTTCCTGGTGTGGCAGAAGTGTGGAGGGAGGGAGGGAAGGAGGGCAGGGCCTGGTGGGGCAGTGATGGAGCACAGTGCTGAGCTCGTCCTGCTTTGCATTGATTGGAATTGTAATGCCTGCCAAGGGCACCTTGAGCTTTCAGAAAGGCCCCGTTGTTCCTGAAGACCTGGAATTGATAAGAGCAGGAAATGATTCCTGGGGAGCTGCTGGTGCTGCCCAGCCCTGCTGGGGCCAGCGTGGGTTTGATGCATCATCAGCAGCTCTGATCTGTGCCCAGGGAGGGATGGAGATGGGAGAAACCTCCTCCACTGCTCCCTTCCCATCCATTTTTTTTTTAATTTTAATTTTTTTATTTGTAAAGGACATTTGCTTATTTTGTTTTTTTTTTTCTCACTACTAGTATTATACTATTATTTCCCACATATGATACTATTATTCCCCTAAAATCTGATTATAAAGGGAATTACAGTGAAGCAATTAATAAATAAAACAAAAATAAGCAGTTTGGAAAGAAATACTCAGGGATTTTCCTTGCTGCAGAACGTGGAGCCTGGGTGGTGCCTTTGGTTTGAGACCCACTGAGATGTACAGATCTCCACTTGCATTTTGTACCTTTTAAACCAGCCTTAACCAAAACAAGCACAGGCTGAAGCTTTGGTTTTGTGGAGGCTTAAAATAAAAAATAAAAGGGAACTAAAGCTGCTGTGCTGGTGTCTCTGCAGAATCACAGTCCTGGATGACGGGAGCCTGCGCATCGTCAACGTCACCAAAGCGGACGCGGGGAGCTACACGTGCACAGCCACCAACCACTTTGGGACAGCCAGCAGCACGGGCAGCCTGGTGGTGAAAGGTGACTGAAACCATTCCTATTGTGGCTCTCTGGGGCACAAAATCCTCTTTGTTTTCATGATTCCTCCTCCAGGGCCGAATTTCAGCGTTTCGGGAGTGCCGGGTGTTTATTCGTGTTCTTCATTTATTCGTCTTCTGTCAAATGTTGTTTGCAAAAGGAAAAGCCGTGGTTTGACCAAGATATTTAAAGGAATAATCTGACAAAGTTATTTTAAGGAATAATTTTGTAAACAATGAGAGGAGCTGACAAATGTGTTGAATTAATTCTTGCCATGCTGATGAGTAGTCCAGTGTCTGATTAATTATTATAGGCCATGAACATAAAGATTATTACCCTTACCCTCTATCTCCTTCTTCTTTGGGGAAAAATCTATATTGGATAGCAAATCAAGAGACATTGATTACAAAGTGATAAATCAATCAAAGAGCTCTAATGCTGTCAGTTTTAATTCTCCCACACATTTGCAGTGATGGATCATAGTCAGAGGCTGTCCTTGTCAGCTGTGTCTGTGGTACTCAGATAATACTTTAAATGTTTCAATGTGGATTTTAATCCATGTTTTTTATAGCTGGAACATACCCAGAGGTCCCTTCTAAACCCAACCAGTCTGGGATTTTCTGAGCCTTGTAGGGAAGCACATGGACCCCAACAATTCTTCAAGTTTGGGGTTGTTTTGAGTCCCTTGTGAGGCATTTGCCCACATTGGTCCCTGAAAACAAGAACAGAGACAAGTGAGGACCAGAGTTAGGTCTCTGTAGGAGCTGATTCTCTTTTTCCCTCATCTGGGTTGTCCTAAGAGGCACCTGCAGCAAACAGCCAGGAAAGGGCTGCTCAGGGAACACGAGCATAAAAGACTTTATCCATTATCAAAATTATGGAAGGGACCTTAAAGCCCTTCTGTCCCATCCCCTGCCACGGGCAGGGACACCTTCCACTGTCCCAGGCTGCTCCAAGCCCTGTCCAACCTGTCCTTGGACACTTCCAGGGATCCAGGGGCATTCCCTGCGCAGCCTGTGATCACCTCTGTCTGTCCCAGAGCAAAATTGGGGAGCAAAATGCTAAATCCAGCCCCAATCCCTTCCCCAGTTCCCCAGGGATGGCAGCAGGGTGGGTTCCAGCCCCAATCCCCCTCCCCAGTGCTGCAAGAGCCCAGGGGGAGAATCAGGAGCTGCACTTCAGGGATTGCTTCTCCCACCATAAAAAAAGCCAATTGTTGGAAGCAGGACTGACTGGGTTCTGTTATTCCATGGTTTTGTAGCTTATCCTCCCTCCCTCCCAGTGCCCAAGGAATATCCTGCAGCTCCCAGGAAAACTCAGCATTGTTGTACCTGATTTCTGCCCGTCTGTGCTCCACAAATCACTTTCCTTCCCACCGAGGTGATAAAGGATTAGTGAGGGCTTTTTCCCCCTCAGTGCTCTGTTTTGACTCCATTCCATTTGCATTCATGGCAGTGACACATGTGCACGAAGCACAGAATAAACTCTCCGGCCTGAGATGGGGATATTAACAGCAAACTGAGAAATGCAATTTCAAACTTTGGCCCATAAAAAGTATAAAAGAGCAGAAAGTATTCTGAACTCCAAATGAACTGTGTAAAATATTGTATTATAGAGTGAAATGCTTGAGTTTCTCTGCCCTAAGTAAAACATGTGTGAATTTGGACAGAAATATTATTGAACTCCTTATTTTAACTCAGTTTTGTGGTGTACAAAAAGACGAATTTAACAGCTGATGTGGGTTTTGACCTTAAGGTATGCCTGCATTCTTTTCTAACTCCTCTTATGTCATTGAGTAAAACACTGTGAAGGTCAAGACATTTTTTCTAACCTTCCTATGTTCTTCCATTAATATTGCAGGCTATCCTTTTTTTTAAAATTTTTTAAATTTCCTTTCTCAGGGAGAGATGCCTACAGTGTCAGAGACAGTGCAGGCAAGGATGGGAGTGGGAGAGGAATATGTTACACCAGAAGCAAGGAGCTTAAAATAACTCCCTGGCAAACAACCAGAGAGGGATGAATAAATATTCATTTTATGCATGAGTAGACAGTTTAAAAAATATCAAATCCTGACAGGTGCCCATAGGGCTGGGCATTAACATTCTGTTGTCAGGCTGGGTGAACCCCAGTGGTTTTCTGAACCAGTGCTCCTGTGTTTTGGGTTTGTTCTGTTGGATGGTGCTAAATGAGAACCTCTTGCCCTCCAAGACCTGAAATCTTAGAAACTTGCTTGTACAGTTTGACCTTTAAATTAAAAAGCAGGATTGAGTTTGTAAGGCTGGAGAAGCAGCTCCTTCCCAGGCAATGTTCAGAGCGCTGTGAAACACGGTGTGTGTTTCCATGTATTATAGAAATATTAATTTTCCATCTTGTTCCCTCAATTTTTCCTGTACTTGAGGCTAAATGTTCAATTCTTGCAACACACAGAAAGATTAGAGGCTGTCTGAGCACCAGGGGGATTAAATGACAAACAGAGTAAACAGGCAGAGGCTGCACAATATGAGTTCATTTGTGTTTAATGCAGGAGATCAGCAGGCTGGGAGAGGAGCAGGGAAGGGCTGCAATAAAAGCAAAAAAGGGGTGCAAAAAGTGGATGTGGGGAGCAGCAGGAGAGGCTCCTGTGCTGTCCCAGCTGCAGCAGGGCTGGGAGGGAGCCCCATCCCAACCCAGATGGGGTTTATAAAAATCAGGGGATCAGCTGAGCCCTGTGTGCTCCTCTCATGGGTCCCTGGCACGCAGGATGTGCTCCCAGCAGACACAATAAATGGCTTTTATTTCAGCAAAATTAAAAAAAAACTTCTTGCATTGGAGACTGGAGGTGAGTAGCTCGTGGTCCCAGTGCTGACACCCATTCCCAAACATCTGCTTTTTGTGGGCTCAGCTGGAAATCCATCTAAAGACATATATTTTTATATATAAATATAAATAAATTATAAATGTAAATATAAATATATATACATTAGATATATAAATATAAATTATTATATGTAAATATAAATTATCTGAATACAGCTATAATACATAAATATAAATGCGTATGTAAATATAATTTATATTTATAAACTTAATATTATATATATTATCATATATATAATACAATATAATACAATATAATATAATATAATATAATATAATATAATATAATAATAATATAATATAATATAATATAATATAATACAATATAATATAATATAATATAATATAATATAATATAAATAATATAATATATAATATATAATATTATAAATATATAATTTATATTTATATATATAAACACATAGATCTATATATAAATATAAATAATTATTATATGTAAATATAATTATATGTCGGAATACAGATTTAATATATAAATATATATGTAAATATAAATATATAAATACATAGCTCTATATATAAATGTATATGTAAATATAAATATATATCTAAATATATAGATTTAATATATAAATATAAATATATATAAATATAAAATATATTTATAAATATATATATATAAAGACATAGATAGATAGGTAGATATAGATATATATATATCTAAAGACATAGATTTAATTGCATTTCAGTTGAAGCTGATCTCTGAATGCTTGCTGGGGTTGGTGCCTGCCTGCCCCCTTGGGGAGTGCAGCAATTCCAGTCCCATCAGTGCCTCCCTGACAGGGGCAGCTTCCCATGGCTTTATTTGCCTCTTTAATTATGATGCACCTTTAACATTTTCTGCTGCTGTGAGCGCCTCTCATTTGGGCTGTCACGGGAGGGCTCAAGGCAGTAAAAGCAGAACTTTTGCTGTTCAGTGGGAAAAGAGCACAAAGATAATGTCAGGAGGTTTTTTTTTCCTCACGCTTGAATAGACTGATAGTCTTGATTTTGTCCAGCACAGTGACTCAAATCATTTCATATAAAATAGCGCATTTTTCATTGCCAGCCTATTCCTCTGTGTGAACGCTGAAGTGCTGCATTGCAGTTAAAATTGATTAAATACTGTTAATTCTGGGCCCATTAGCGAGTAACTTTTCAGAGACTTCAGATGTTGCTGCCTTTAAACCTGGAATTCTTGTTGTGTTTGTTGCAGCCCTATAGGACACAGCACCTGCCTTCTGCAGAAAGTGGCAGAGGGATGTGATGGTCCCCTCTGGCCCCCCATGGCTGTCTCTGTTCCATCATCACTTGATCAGAATTGAAAATCCAGTCTTGGGAATTTGTGTCGTGCTTGCCTTGTGTCCGTGGGGTTTGGTTTTGGGGTTTTTTAATCAGTGAATTCCAGTAAATGTGAATTTCACCTTCTGTTCTCAGCTCTGTTGAGTTTTAAGTGACTTTGGAGTAACTGGGATATCAATTCCTTGGAGTGAGGCTTTAACTTTTTCCCCAAGAGGAGGAATAAACCACACATTAAGATGTTGAGGGGTTTTTGTAGCATGGACCAAGGGGAAATTACAGCAGCCACTGAAATCTACTGACCCGTTTCAGCACCGTCGCCGTTCCCAGGAGCCCTCTCCAGCCCTCCCTGATTTCCCCCTTTGCTCCCATGGAAAAGCTGTCCCAGGAAGCTGCTGCAGACATTTTTTTTATTTTCCATCCCTCCCATCCATGATCTGGGTTTAGTCCTTGCTCATTTTGCAGCACGAGTGGCCCCTCTGTCACTGAGCTCTGCCTTCTGCCTGCAGTGTTTAAGGTCATGCAAATTCTTTATTTTTCTCTCCCCGTCGTTCAACATAATCCTAAATTCACATTGGTTATGCCTCAGGCCTTAAAAAAGGGACCTGGTTAAGTGATACCTGCTGTTAAAAGCACAAAATATAATTTTAAAAAGAGGGGCAGAGTTTGAAGGAATAATCCTAGACTATTGTCCGTATTTTCTGGGCTTTCTGTAATTTTCCTGGATAGCACACGAGGTTTGTGTTCAGCTGGTGTCAAAACCAAGATAAAGACTCAACTCTGAAACTATCAAAAGTTTCCTTATTCTTAAATTTTGTTTTAGCATTTGCTGAACACAATTTTTATATATAGTTCAGCCATGAATGAATACTTCTTATCAGGTCTAATAGGTTTTTTAAAAAAATTTCATGGAGGAAAAGTCAATTTAGAGCATGAACTTTTACTCCAGAATCTCTAAATCAGGGATTTGCAGGCAAAAAAAAGCTCAGGCAGTGCCATGGAGTTATGCAGGCTCTGATTTATTCATGAGAACATGTAATGTATTCTCATGTTTAAGAAAGAAAACTTTTTTCTAAGTTAGGAGGAACCTTTCTTGACTTCTGAGTCACAACCAGCAGCGAAGGTTTGATTTCCACAGCTGACAAGGAAAGCAGTAATCTCTGCCCGTGAAATTGCAAAGGAAAATATTCCTCTCTAATTGGACTATTTCCACTGACACCAATTATTTCCAGGACACAATTAAGGCTCTTTTGCTGGGTTTAAGTAAAATTATGACCCAGAGCACTGCGTGGAAGGCAGGATTATAAATGAGAGAGCTGGGCCTGCCCCTCCCTCCCTGTCTCAACCCTGGCAGCCCCAGTGCTGAGCTGCACTTTGCTGCATCTCCTTCCCTTCTTCTTCTTCTTCTTAAATTCTTCTTCCCTGGCTGGGAAATCCTGCAGCAGAGGCTGGGGCTGCAATCTGAGCTGCTGCAATCTGAGCTGCTGCAATCTGAGCTGCTGCAATCCTGCAGCTCCCTCAGGGTCCCTGCAGCCTGCAAGAGCTCTGCTTCATCTGGAACACAAGGTTTGATCAAGGATTTCAGACTTTGAGGCAACTTCCCTGCTCCTGCCAGCTGCCAGGCAGCCCAGGTTGCTGTGTGGTGCTGACCCACATCACCCTGTGCAGGTGTGAGGGGCTCAGGTTGAGTTTCAGCACTGGCAGGTGAATCCCCCCCCAGTTTGTTACACCTTGGGGAGGTAAAGTCTGATTTTCATCCCAGCCCTGTGCAGGTGAGGACCTGAGGTCATCAGAACAATCAGGGCAGCCCCAGAGCACTCCAAGGAAGATGGAATTGTTGTGAATCCTGTCAGCATCCCTGTTTTTCTGACAGTTAGCTGAAGCAAAAAGGCTGCGATTATTCTGAGGCGACAGAAGTGCCACAATGAGGAGCAGGTGCCTCCTGTGCTGTTGAGCTTTCCCCAAATCCTCCCCTCCCTGGGCTGCTCAGAGGCAAGTTTGGCTTCTGATTTTCTGAGTGTGAACTTGTCCAACACAACTGATCCTGCTCTGGGACAGGGACGGGACCCAGGGAATGGCCGGAGCTGTGCCAGGGGGTTTAGGTTGGGTTTTAGGGAAAGGTTCATTCCCAGAGGGTGCTGGCACTGCCCAGGCTGCCCAGGGAATGGGCACAGCCCCAGAGCTCCAGGAGGGTTTGGAAAACCCTCCCAGGGATGCCCAGGTGGGATTTGGGGATAACACCCCCAGGGATGCCCAGGTGGGATTTGGGGATAACACCCCCAGGGATGCCCAGGTGGGATTCGGGGTGTCTGTGCAGGTCAGGGGCTGCCCTGGGTGATCCCTGTGGTCCCTTCCCATCAGGCTGTCCCAGGGTTCTGTGATTCCACACCTGCTGTGAGCAGGGGAGGGTCAGTGACACCCTGAGGATGAGGATGATGATGATGAGGGTCAGAGTGAGCAGCCATGGCCCCTTTGGGGACATGTCCTATCATAGATTTGTGCCCAAACATTGAACTGTGAATGAACAGCACAGAGAGAGCTCTCAGGTTTTTCCTAGGGTAAGAAAAATCCCAGTCAGCTGCTGAGGACAAAACCAGTGAATGGCAGAGAGAGAGATGACAATGAAATCAAATCCAGCAATAAAATCAAACACCACTGGGCTGCTCTTAGGGCTGCCTGAATGAAGTCAGCTCAGAGTTTCTTTTTCTCTTGTAAGCACTTACTGCTCACAACAAATAAAACTTGTAAACATAGCACAAGTGTTAAGCTTCATTAAATTTGCAGCAGACAATTAATTTTTTTTCCAGGCAATTCAGAGGTTCTTGTGTAGTACTGATTTAGCTTAATTGAACATATTACCACAAGCAGACAATAAGAAATATATTGAAGAGATCCATCTGGCTCCCAGTGCAAACCTCGTGCTCGTTTGCTGGGGCTGTCACAGCCCTTACTAATTGCCTCATTTTGGCTCCTTCACAATCAGTGTGATTTAGCCATTAACATGATAAAAGTCATCTTGGTGAAGAGCTCGATATTAAAAAGCATAGATCTCCTGCCTTGCTCTGGTGCCACTTTTGGACTAATCTCCAGCCTTATTGGAGTGATATTTTCCAAAGCAGGAATTCAAATGGATCAATTCCCACGGAGCAGCTTCTGCAGGTACTGTGTGCCTGGGATGGAGGGGGTGCAGCTCTGAAATGTTTCCTCTGGGTCTGGGAAATGTCAGATTCTTCCCTCTCACCACCTTCTCCTTTCTCCTTCCAACCCCAGCCAACCTTCAGGCACATCAAGGCTCTTACAACTGATAATTGCTCAGGTAAATAATGGAATTAACATCACAGCAAGTGCTGATGCTTGTAGATACACCTGATTCAGCACATAAAGTGGGAAAAAATTATATTTTTAGAAAAGTTCAACCATTATGTCTGAATAACCTGTAGAGGGGAAAAAACCCAGTATTTTTGTTCTGTGTTTTTACCTTAAACCCACAATGTATTGCAGGGCCAGCATTATTGCAGCCTCTCCCACCACAGGAAAAAAATTTAAAAAAAGGTAAGAATAATGCCTTTAAAAGCTCAGAACTTTTGTTTTAGGAATTTTTCTGAGCTGTCCCAAAAAAGCAGGAGGTTCAGGAGTTCTCCATGGCCAGCACAATACTGGGTGGTTTGGCTCATCACTGGAGATCAGATCCACACATCAGCTGGCAGACATGACCTGTGGCTTAAACACAGACTCTTAATGAGACAAAAGCAGGTTAATTAACAGTTTTCATCAACTCACTTCAATTTATTTTAACACGCTGCATTTCAGAAAGGTTAAAATATTTGTCAGTTTTTGCACACAAATGAAAGCCCAGAGTGGTTTAAACAAAGCCATAGATCACATCTAAATCTGAGTAAATGCAGTGTGTGTGAGTAAGTTTATGGTGTGATTGGACATAAATCATAATTAACAAATTATTCTGCAGTCAGGCCCTGGCACAGGGTGCCCAGAGAAGCTGTGGTTGTTCCATCCCTGGAACTGGATTGATTTTCCCAGAATTTACATTTTACAATTATTTTTTTTGCCAGAATTTACAGTATTTGATCAATTTGAACTGCAATGCAGCACCTCAACATTGACACAGAGGAACAGGCTGGGAATGAAAAATGTGCTGTTTTATAAGAAATAATTTAAATTACTGTGCTGGACAAAAGGCCAGGTTGGGCAGGGCTGGGAGCAAAGTGGGATAGTGGAAGGCGATCCCTTCCAACTCAGGATATTCTCTTTATGCCCAGCCCTGGTATTTGAGAGATCAGGGGCCATCTCTCAGTTCCTGCAGCTCTGTGTGCCTCTGCAGGGGACTCACCAGGAATTTCAGCTCTGTCTCCTTGAGATTTTAATTCATGGAGCTCCTCTGGTGGGCAGAAATGAAACCATGACAGTTGCACTGGACATTTTAAGCTGTGCTTAACGTTCTCCTCCTTGCTGGAGGAGTTCCTGCCTTCTGAGCCTGCGCTGAGGGATGCATTTGGTTTTTGTGCCAGAGGAGGGCACAGAGAGCTTGTCCTTCTCTCCAGGCATGCAGTGGGAGGAATTTCCAGGCAGGAGTTCCATGGGAATTCCACAAAGCCTGCGTGAATCAGGGTGATGCCCAAAGGGAAAGCAGCAAAACAGAAAGCTGAGGTTGTTGTAGCAGTAAAACAGAAAACTGAGATTGTTGTATCAGTGAAACAGAAAACTTGAGGGTGTTGTAGGTGTTGTAGCTGTAAAACAGAAAGCTGAAGTTGTTATATCAGTAAAAGAGAAAGCTGAGGTTGTTATATCAGTGAAACAGAAAGCTGAGGTTGTTGTAGCAGTAAAACAGAAAGCTGAGATTGTTATATCAGTGAAACAGAAAGCTGAGGTTGTTGTAGGTGTAAAACAGAAAGCTGAGGTTGTTATATCGGTAAAACAGAAAACTGAGGTTGTTGTAGCTGTAAAACAGAAAGCTGAGGTTCTTATATCGGTAAAACAGAAAACTGAGATTGTTATATCAGTGAAACAGAAAACTTGAGGTTGTTGTAGGTGTAAAACAGAAAGCTGAGGTTGTTGTAGCAGTAAAACAGAAAGCTGAGGTTGTTATATCGGTAAAACAGAAAGCTGAGGTTGTTGTAGGTGTAAAACAGAAAGCTGAGGTTGTTATATCAGTGAAACAGAAAGCTGAGGTTGTTGTAGCTGCTGTGGCACTGGGGAGGGTGTCCCCATCTCTCCCCAGCTGTCAGGAATTCCGTGTGATGGGATGGGGAGATGATGATGATGATGATATCTAACCATGACTGCAGATCTCTGCTTCAGGTGGGGATGAAGGAAGCAGCGTGGGAGAATGAAGGAAATGAACTTCCTGTCCCTGAAATCACTGACTCCCAGCAGCCTGGCCCCAGGGTGATGTGTTTTACATCAAAGAGGCAGAGGAAGCGTTCAGAGAGCGCATTAGAGGAGGAGGAGGAGGAGGATGAGAGTGCTGCAGGCAGGAATCTGGGACAGTGTTTGGGGAAATCCCAGCCCTGTTGAGCATCTCCCCAGGGGCACTTTGGAGCAGCTCAGCAGAGCCAAACACTCAGGATTTGAGCTGAGGGGAGTGCTCTCCCTGAGCCAAACACTCAGGATTTGAGCTGAGGGGAGTGCTCTCCCTGAGCCCGGATTGCCAGCAGGTTATTATCAGAGTTATTGTCAGGTAATAAATCCAGGTGGCACCCAGACAAACCTGGGACAGGTCAGGGGGTGTCTGCAGCACTGCTGAACGAGAGGGAGGAGATGCTTCAATATCAGGGATTCCTGCCACCTGATTTTCCTTTTTTTTAGTGCAAGATAATGAGCAATCCCCTCACATCACACGGAGACATTAGACTCTTGTCTTTATCCCAAAGTAGCAATGTTCCTGACTCAGAAGCGGGTGGGCTCTGAAATACATGGAATTTCATCACTGAACTGACCTGCCATGGCTTGGGTTGGTTGTTTCTGTCTCTGTGTGTCACACACACGCTTAGAATATGAACTTTGCTTTCATTTGAAGTTTTTAAGTGGGCCAAGAAGAACCAATCCAATTTGTAGGGTTTAGCACTGTGTTTTCTTCCAGGTTTGTTGTGAATATATGTGAATACAGAGTTTATTTAGGAAATCAGCAGTATTTCAGCAGTGAAAATTCCAGTTCCCATCCTAAGGGCACAGTAAAAAGCCTCTGTAAAAATCCATTAGTCCTGGGAGCTAAACTGAGCAGCTGACAATGAATTCCTTCCCTGCAGGAGAGAGCTGTGGTGGTGTTTGCAGGGGTGCCAGGACCAGGGAAGAGATGAGAATCTTGACTCCATGTTTCAGAAGGCTGATTTATTATTTTATTATATATATTATATTAAAGGAAAATTATATACTAAATCTATACTAAAAGAATAGAAGAAATTTTAGAAGGCTTGACAGGAATAGAAAACAATGATAATAAAATCTTGTGACTTGTGGGAATCCACAAAATCAGAGGGTTTTGGGAAAGCTGCAAAAGGCAGGGCTCAGATACAGCAGAACTGTGATTAGAGCTAAGCAGCAGCCGTGAGATAGGTCAGCAGAAAAATTATTTAAACTGTAGAAAAGCAAGGACAAATAGAACAATGGTCTGTGTATTAAGGCTTGTCTAGAATAACTCCCTAAGCTACAGAAAAGTTTATCTAGTGAGATATTGGGAAGTTCTAAGCTTAATAATGGAGCTCTGTGCGTTGTGTTTTAAGGCTCACAAGCAGGTATTGTATTTGAAATAATCAAGCATTGTTTAACCAAAGGTACCTGTGCTAATAGTGGTTGGATGGAACTGCTGTCAATATAGAATAGATACTACACAGATATAAATACTGTCAATGGGCTTTTCTTTGTGTGATTGGGCAAAAAACTTTTAAAGTGAGTTGTGACATTGAGTTCTGTGTCTGCTGCCTGGGCTGTGAGCTGCTGGCAGCTTCCCATTGCCATCACCATGGAATGAGGCTGATGCTGGAAAATCCAACAGCTCAAGGCAGTCCCAGCAGTCCTGTCCTGTTTGGGATTTGTAAATAGCCCCCAGCCAGTGTCAGTGACTGACCAGAGAGTCCGAGCCAGCTGACTGTGATTGGCCATTAATTAAAATCAACCACATGAGACCAATCCCAGACCCACCTGTTGCATCCCACAGCAGCAGATAATCAATGTTTACATTTTATTTCTGAGGCCTCTCAGCTTCTCAGGAGAAAAAATCCTAAGGAAAGGATTTTGCATAAAATATGTCTGATATAGAGAGCCACGAGTGGAAGTGTCTGGGAGAGCAGCCCAGCCCATGGCTGAGCCCAGCACTGGAGCCAGGCTGAGAGCAGAGCTGGAGCTGCTGCTCCTCCACCTCCCTGTGTGTGCCTTTGCAGGCTGGCCCTTGCTCCTGGCCCTGGAATTATTTACATAAGAAAAACTCCTGGCTAATTTGAGGCAAAATGCCACAGAACAGCAGAAAATGTCAGGGACACTTTTTAATGATGCTCTGTGGGGAAGATTTATTCAGCAGAGGAGGCGCTGAGGACTCTGAGCCAGTTCTAATGAGGAATGGTCTTGGGGGTTGTTATTTTCATCTCACCTGTGATCCCGCCTCCCCCTGCCCCTGCCATCAGCAGCAGGCAGCAAAGCAGGAGCACAGCCCCCAGAAAAGGGAGGTTTGTCTTCTCTCTGTGCCACTAATGAGAATGAGTCACTTCCTTAGCAGGGAGCACAGGGCATCCTGAGCCAACCTCATCTGCACCGGGAAACAAATGAGACCTGCTTGGCCCAGGGAGCTCTGTCTCAGTGTTTGTTTGGCTGGCTCTGCTCTCCCTGCCATGGGGTTTGTTCTCTAATAGGTGTTGGGGCGTCAGGCTCGCTCACGCTGCTGTGAGCAAGGGAAAGTTCATCTTAAATAAAAATATCTGCTGTGCACTGTGGTGCAGGGAGACAAAACAGTTCCTAATGAAGGCCTGATCCATTTTATAAGCTGGGCAAATAAGGCAGCAGAGACTTTTAATGACTTGCTCAAGGTCAGACAGAAAGTGAGGAGGAAAACTCATTTTATTCCAAATTACTCCAAGGCTGTGCCCACACTGGAGCAACCTTCCTCTTCACCTGGCACTCTTCCTCCTCTTTGGCTTATCTAACCCTCTTTTTGATGGAATTGTTGAGCTCAGTTGTTCCCATCTGGCTGTGACTCCAGGTCCCAGTGCTCAGGGTGGTGTTTGAACTGTGCTGTGCTGTGCCCCCCATGGGAGCTGGGACACATTCATTCCCTGAGGGATCACAGCTAAAATCATTCCCTGAGGGATCACAGCTAAAATCACCCCCTCCTCCTGCTTTCTGTGCCTGGCCCAGCTCCTTGGAACATCCTGAGGTTTGCAGTTGTTGTGCTCTGTTTGACTTTAACTTGTAGGTACTTTCTGATATTGTGTATTTGCCACAAGTTAAAAGGGAATAGTAAAAAAAAAAAAAAAAAAAGGTAGAAAAATAGCAAATCTTGTCCTGTTTTCACGTGCTCCCCTCCAGCTCCTTTCCCACAATGGCAGGTGGGAGGATGAATGTCTTGGGCTTGATAAATGTCCTGGACACCAAGCCTGGCTTATCCCCAGGCAGGGATGACACAGCCAAGCCCTGATCTGGGTGACATTAAGGATGGTTAAGCTGAGGATCACTCACTGCAAAGTCCAGCCAGGGATTTTCTGGCTGCTCCCTAAGTTTGACAGCTCAAGAGGCATCTGCTCCTAATGACTCTTAATTTGGGATTTATTCTGGCACGGCAGATAATTCCAAACATCTTGGTGCTGATGAGGAGGGTGGGTAACAGGCACAGAATTCCTGTGGGAAAGGCCTAAAATTCACACTTGTGCCTTAGAAATGCAAAACTGTGGCAGCCACTCTGTGATTCTGCAGTTTGAGTGTCTGCGTGTTGTATTTCTGCTGCTCTGCTGCCTCCTGAAATGTTTGATTTATGATCATCACTATAAAAACCTGTGAAACAACATAAAAGAACCAACCCCAGAGGGTGAGCTGTTCCGAGGGGCAGAATGTGGTTGGGCACCGTGTCCCTGGGCTCCAGGGAACCCCATCTACACAATTCCCCTGGTTTGTGGTACCAGGAGAGCAGTGACTGATCCCTGAGCGAGCTGCAATTTATCTCAGATTAGCTGTGATTTCTGCTGTATCTGATTAACCTTCTCTGGGAGGTGCTCATCATTTCTGCAATGACAGCAGAGTATTCCCCACCTGAAGAGACAGACATCAGCTCGTCCCAATCAATGGCCCACAAAAGGTGAATTCCCCAGGTTATCCACAAGGGTTGTCACCAGCACCTGGGTCATTTGTCAGACATGGAGCTCTCACTGGAGGCAGCTCTGGAGTGGAGTGGGGTTTATTTCAGTCTGCAGAGCTGTTGGAGGATGTTTGAGGTTCCTGCTGTAATCAGACTCCGTTGCATCCTGCTGCAAAGAGCAGGAACAAATTTCCCTGAGTGACGGATTTGATTGTCATCTCCAGAGCCCATTACGTGTGATTTGCTTGGTGTCAATTGTGTGGAGAGAGCTTGATTTGATCAGATTGCATTGCACTGGGTAAAAGGGAGGTTAAAGTGGAGTGCTGGGGGCTCTCCTCCCTCCCTGCACTCTCACTGGAGTGGGTGTATTTTCAGATGTTTTGGCTTTGAATTTGCTCTAATGGCACACCCCTCCTCAGCATCCCCCCTGTGCGGTTCCATTCTCAATGTGTTTTCAGATGTAAATAACCTTCATTTCAGATTTAAACCTTCATTTTTTTATCCAGCCACCCAGAAATGCAGGTGGGGTGTGCAGAATGCAATCCCCTGAGTGCTGCCCATCCCTTCTGGGCACTGGGGGCACCCAATCCTGCCAGGGACACTCTGCCATCAGCCCCGGAGAGTTTCCCATCTGTGGGAAGCCCTTCAGTGGAGCTGAGGAGGGAACTGCTGCTCTTGGAAGGGACAGATCACAGGGAGAAACAGCCAAAGTCTCCTCTTACAACAGCTTTCCAATCCTCACAGAAAATTCCTGACAAAGGGGCTCAGGCTCCCACTGAAATAATCCC
Organism: Ammospiza nelsoni; assembly: GCF_027579445.1. Classification (NCBI taxonomy): domain Eukaryota; kingdom Metazoa; phylum Chordata; class Aves; order Passeriformes; family Passerellidae; genus Ammospiza; species Ammospiza nelsoni. The sequence continues at coordinate 1,870,760 of NC_080643.1, read as the reverse complement.
ATGTCCCCACACTGCTGAGGGGATTTCAGCCAAACAAGATAAGGATCCTCCTTCAGCAGAGCAATTTGAGCACATCCTCAAGGCCCAGCTCAGCCAGTGTGCTGCTGGATTGGGTTTGTGCTCTCCCAGGAAAGGTCAGATGTTCCAGATGTTCCAGATGTTCCCTCCCTGCCTCCCCTAATCCCTGCTGAACACAGGGCCGTGGCTCACTGCAGAGATCTGTGCTGCCTGATGGCATGGAAAGCTCTAATCACTAATCACAAATGTTTCTAAAATCAGAGCTAAGTGACTTCAGTCCCAGCCCTGAAGTCCCTTTTCAGAACTGATAGTGTCTGCTTTTAATAGGATTATATTTTACTAGGCTGAACTGCCACAGTACACACCAGAGGGTGGAAATGCTGCAGAATCTCCTGTTAAGAATGTGTGTAATAGCTGATTGCAGGGGAAAAAGGGATAAATTGGCATAAAAGCCAAGTGCCTGCTCCTGAAAGCATCTGTGTGACTCAGCACAGCTCACAGGTGGGATATTTTAAAGGCCAAAAACTGTAAATACTTAACCTTTTCCCCATTGCTTTTTCATCCCAATTTTGGCCATGCCCCGTGAAGTACTCAGTCCATTCAGCTGTAATTTGCTCTGCTAATTCCTCTCTGTGTTCAGTCATTCACTGGGTTTTAATCTCTTTAATTCAGAGTTGTATTTCCCTCTCTCCTGCACTCTTTCCCTCTTTCCCCTCTCTCATGACAGAGCACTCAAAGCTCCCAGAAGTTTCACCAGTTAGGTCTCAGAGGCTTTTGGCCTTATGGTCCTGGATAAGTATTTCATTCACAAACAGAAAGGAAAAAAAATAGAGCAAATTTGAGTATTTTCATGTATTGGACTTTGATTCTTTGGTTGCTCATAGAAACCACATCCTCCAGGATTGATTTTTATTATCTCCAGACATGATGTGCCTTGGAATCAATACAATAATGTAAAATGTCATTGCAAATAGAGGACATTGATCTGAGATGCATTTATTAACTCCTGCTGATAAAAGCCAAAATGGAATTGGTGAACATGCTGGCGTTCAAAAAAAAAAAAAAAAATAGAGGAAAATGAGTCCCAAATGCTCGAGTTATAGTTCATCTACAAGAAAAATCTTGTACAGGAAATGGTTTATGCAGATAAGGAGAATATATCTGGATCTTTAACACCGTAACACTAGTCTGAGAGAATTAGAATTAGGTAATTAGCTGGTTAATCAAACTGGAATTTGTTGCTAATCAGCCCAGGTCCTCATAAGGAATATCAGCAGTCAGGAGTATTTCCAACAGACCTTCCCTGCTCAGGCAGAAGAGGGAATGGGAGAGGGACAGGTACTGCAGACCTCAGAGCAGGCTGAAGTTTGGAATATGATCAGTTTAATGATCTTGGAGCCCTTTACAACTTAATTGTGCCATGATTCTGTAGGATCTTGTACAACATTCCCATTCACTTCCCAGCAGCATGGAATGAAGGCAAGGCTGGAAGAAGAGAGAGAGGAGTAAGTCTTTGGAAAATTTCCTTTAGAAGTAAGACAGTTTGAGAGAACTGCTAATTTGGGGGCTGTGCAGGGGAGTTTTGATTTCTTCAGGGTTTTTGTTCTGGATAAAAATGTGAAAATCCAAGTATTCCCTTCTGTTCCTTCTCCTTTGACCTCCTCCTGTGTGCTGGGCTAGATGTCTAAATAAGCATTTAGGTATTAGCTGCAGCCAGCCTTGGAAATGCTGACATTATCCCTTCTGAGTTTAGTCTGCCTCTGAATGCTCAATTGCACCAATTTAACAACAGGAGCTGCGTCTCCTGAGCATGTTCCAGTTCAGCCTTTATTGGAGTGTGACATTCTGTGCTCCTCCAGCAGCCAGGCTGGCACTGCAGGTCCCACTGTCTGCTCAGCACCCATTGGGTATCCTCACCTGCAACTGGATATCCTCACCTGGTATTGGATATCCTCACCTGCAACTGGATATCCTCACCTGGTATTGGATATCCTCACCTGGTATTGGATATCCTCATCTGTTATTGGATATCCTCTCTGGTACTGGATATCCTCACCTGGTATTGGATATCCTCACCTGGTATTGGATATCCTCACCTGGTATTGGATATCCTTACCTGGTATTGGATATCCTCTCCTGGTATTGGATATCCTCACCTGGTATTGGATATCCTCACCTGGTATTGGATATCCTCATCTGTTATTGGATATCCTCACCTGGTATTGGATATCCTCACCTGGTATTGGATATCCTTACCTGTAATTGGGTATCCTCACCTGAAACTGGATATCCTTACCTGTTATTGAATATCCTTACCTGTAATTGGATATCCTCTCCTGAAACTGGATATCCTCACCTGCACTTGGATATCCTTACCTAAAACAGTTCCTAATGAAGGCCTGATCCATTTTATTTTATAAGCTGGGCAAATAAGGCAGCAGAGACTTTTAATGACTTGCTCAAGGTCAGACAGAAAGTGAGGGGGAAAACTCATTTTATTCCAAATTACTCCAAGGCTGTGCCCACACTGGAGCAACCTTCCTCTTCACTTGGTACTCTTCCTCCTCTTTTGCTTATCTAATCCTCACTTGCCATTGGATATCCTTATTTGCAACTGGATATCCTCACCTGCCATTGGATATCCTCACCTGCACTCAGGTATCCTTACCTGCCATTGGATATCCTAACCTGTAATTGGATACCCTCACCTGCCATTGGATACCCTCACCTGCCATTGGATATCCTCACCTGTAATTGGATATCCTCACCTGTAATTGGATATCCTCACCTGTAATTGGATACCCTCACCTGCCATTGGATATCCTCACCTGTAATTGGATATCCTCACCTGCACTCAGGTATCCTTACCTGCCATTGGATATCCTAACCTGTAATTGGATACCCTCACCTGCCATTGGATACCCTCACCTGCCATTGGATATCCTCACCTGTAATTGGATATCCTCACCTGTAATTGGATATCCTCACCTGTAATTGGATACCCTCACCTGCCATTGGATATCCTCACCTGCACTCAGGTATCCTCACCTGTGATTGGATATTCTCGCCTGTAATTGGATATTCTCGCCTGCAGGGCTGGGCTGGATCCGTGCCCTGGAGTGCCTCACCCATCCCCAGGGCTGAGCCAAACTGGGAATGTGATTCTGAGTCCACCTGGTCTGGGAAAAGCCCCCTGGTCAGTGGGGATTCTGCTGTGACAGTTCTGGCACACAATTGCTGACACCGTGTCTGGCCTCATTCCAAAGCTGCTCTGACCTATTTTTTAAGGGAAAAAAAGCATTCTCTGTGAGTGTCAGCCCCTGCTGAGGTTTGTGTCACTCGTGTGCTGCCACAGCAGCCCGTGTCACGTCCTGCACATCTGCAGATGGATGTGACAAGCAGAGCTGCCTTCCCTGAACAAATCCTCCCTCCCCATGGACACCCCATCCATTGGGGTGGTTCCCTCATAGATTGTGACCCCCAGGCCTTATCCTTGGTGCTGCAGCCTGGGGATGCAGCTGGAAATGCATCCCAAAATGCATCCCAAAAGGATCAGGAGATTCCCTCATGGCTGATGATGGGCAGCTGATAAAGGACAGAAGGGAAGCAATCACAGCCTTCCCACAGATGGGAGGTGATGCTCAGCTCCCTTTCTTCTAAAGAAGAAAGAAGATTAGTTAAAATCTCTTGTAGGATACAGCAAATCCATGAATCAGCCAGACAGTTCTGGCACTGTGCTGGGGGAGCTGGGGGAGGCGAGGCAGGAAAATCGGGATTTCAGGTGGCACTGAAGGAGGTGACACGAGCTGGGGTGACCTCGGTGCCCCCAGCAGGGAGGGCTGGGCACCCAGAGCTGTGCCGGGGCCAGCAGGGTCTGCTCCAGCCCCCAGGAGCTCCCGGGCTGCTCGGAGCCTCTGGAAAAACCACAGAAAACTGGCAAGTGTCACCTCTGTCCCACAGAGAGCATCCTCTGAGAGTGCTGGTGGGGAAGGCAGGCAGGGAAGGCGCTCTGCTGTTGCCGAGCCTTCAGTGACACCTACAGCCTGTCCCTGCCAGCGTCACATCCAGCTGTGCTCCTGCCACCCCAGGGATGCTCCAGGCCGGGCTCAGGGTGGATGGCAGCAGGGATTCCCCAGGGAAAGGTTCCTGCAGCTGCCCAGAGGGATTTCACTGAGGTGTGCGTGTGGGACAGGGGACAGTGGTGAGGAGTGGTTGGACTTGGTGACCTTAAAAGATCTTTTCCAACCTGAATGATTCCAGGATTCCCTGAAACCTGCAGGCGTTTTTGGAAGCACCAGGCACTCAGAGTTCTTCCAGGAGCTGTGCTGAGCTGCCCTGGCCTCCAGCAAACACATTTCTTGATATCATTTATATAAATCTTAGAATTATATTTCTATATTTCTATACTTCTATACTTCTATACTTCTATACTTCTATACTTCTATACTTCTATACTTCTATATTTCTATTCTGTTCTCTCTGTTGCAGGTTTATATAAACCTATAAAGTTCTAACTATATAAACCTATAATGTTCTAATATTCTATATAAAACTATAGTATTCTAACTATATTCTAGACTATAACTATTCCATAAAGAATATTTTATTAAATTTAATTAATATTTAATTAATATTTATATCTAATATATTCTATAAATGTAATTGTATAGAATTCTGGAATACAAATTACGTACCAGAATTCTTTATTCTAGAATCTATTTTATATTCTAAAATTCTTTACAATTATATATTATATATTCTATATTATATATTCTATATTATATATTAATATAAAAATTATATATAAATTATATATTCTACATATTATATATCTATATATTTATAGCCTTTATATTCTTCATTCCTTTCATGTTTATAAACACCTGAGAAATATTTAATGTGTTAATTCATTGATTAATTAAGTGTCATACAAGTTGTTCTAAGAGCTCCTCTGCTTGGTCAGAAGTGAACACAACATACAGACAAATTGAACTTGTCCAAGATAACACAGCCAAGTCCCTGAGACTCGATCTGAAATCTCTCTAGACAGCAACAAAATCTTTCTCGCCACCTCCTGCAGACTTTTGAGAAGGCTGAAAATGCAGGAACAGCTTTGCATCCCCTGGATTTCTGTGAGCAGCTCTGCCCAGTCCATATCTGTGCTGCTGTATCTTTATTATTTTAGCAGAGAATTAAGCAGCTGGGCAATAGGCTCAGGAAGAAGTTGTTGAGATTTTGGTGTCATGTACCAGAGATTGAATAATACTGGTATTATTTTAGCATGACAGCTGTGCAGAGTAGATTTTTGGAATAAGCAAAAATATCTATCTCTGTATGATATTCAGACTTTTGGTCTCATTGTTAAGCAATATTTTTTCTCCTTTTCATTTCCTCTGAGGCCCTGTGGAAAAAATTGCTGCATTTTTGTCAACAGAAATGGAAGAGAAATGTTAACTTGAGAGGCAGAGGGAATTCACGGGCACAGACGAGGAGCTGCAGTCTGCATAATGTGTCATGGCTCATCTTCCTGTGCCAGCCCCGCTCACACTGGGGTGAAAAATAAACAATTGAAGCAGTGCTGGAGGAGCTGTGGAGCCCCAGCTGTGGGAAGGGGATCAGGGTTAGTCCTGAACAGGGTGGAGCTGCTGCCTGTGTGTGACACAGACCCTGCAGTGTCACACACCCTGCTCTGGGGCTTCCCTTTGGAAATGTCCTGGTTTGGGCACCCCCTTCTGCTTCAGACCCTGAACTGCCCCTGCCTGACTCACATCAAAGTTTGGGCTCCATGCTGGGCAAGGTTCTGTTGGTATCACTCAGCATTTTCCTTTATTCTTTGTGGGGGCCCAAGGAGAGGATGTGAGATGTGGAGCCATCCCTCAGAGCGTGGCCAGTTCTCAGTAAATAAAACAACAATAATCTCTGCCTGATCTTTGCCTTCCCAGGTTAAAAACTCCTGGTTTTAATACAACCTTCTTATTCCAGTTTTGCAGATTTTACATTTAATTTAGGAATGACAGAACAGCTTTTTGATAACCATGGTGAGCAATGTATGTGTGAAACAACTCTTTGAAGTGAGAAGATTCAAGTAAGAGAATCTCTGATAAAAAGTTGTAATTGAGCCTTTCAGATCTGCTGCACTCTTTTCTTTCCTCCTTCTTCATCGGGATGGTGGCTGGAAGGGGATTCTGGAGGGTTTATTAAGTTTATTATTTTTAATCCAACAACTAGAGGAAGGATAAACCCAAAGATGGAATAATTCACTTGTTGATTTAAGGCCCTTCCTAAGGAATCACTGCTTAGGATCTCTCTCAGCCCTGCAATGTCTCTGCTCCTCAGGAGAATGAGAATAATCCTTTTTCCCCCCTTTTTCTTTGTTGTTTGTAGATCCTACGCGGGTCATGGTGTCCCCTTTCAGCATGGATGTCACAGTTGGAGAAAGCATTGTCCTGCCCTGCCAGGTGTCCCACGACCACTCCCTGGACATCGCCTTCACCTGGTCCTTCAATGGGCACCTGATAGACTTTGACAAAGATGGGGACCACTTTGAAAAGGTTGGAGGGGTAAGTATCAAATCTGACAAGGTGGGTCCTGCAGAAAAGGCTGCTAACAGAAGGAATTGGATGAAGGCAGCAAGAAAAAGGAGGGAAGAAATGGAAAATTTTCAGCAGAGGAAGAAAACTGGGAAGGGTTTTGCATGTTGCTCTGAGGGAGGTTTTAGAGAGCAACAGGTCTCAGGCATGGTGACAGTTCATGTTTGCATTTGTCAGGAGTGAAATTTAATGCTGAAAGGAAAAGGAGATGCAATTCCCAAGCCTTGCTCTTATCCCTTAAAAAAAATCATTAAAAGATGAACTCACAGATTGATGCACAGGGCTCACAGCAGCAGCCATGGCTTTTTGGGGTGACTGCTCCTGTTGTGCCCACAGAGCTAAAATTACAAACTTTATTAATATTCCTCAGTCCGAAGGCCACAATCACGAGGTTTCCCTGAGATTCCCAATGTATCAAATGCTTTGTGTCTGGAGAGAAACTGAGAGAGGCTCTCAGCATCCACTGCATCCAGAAACCTAATTAGTTGTATTCAACAATTAATCAGACCTGCACTTGGCGTTTGGAAAACAAATTACTGCTGGTGTGTGATGCAAGATTCCCTCAGAGAGCTCTGCTCTCGTGTTCTTCAGCACAAAAGTCTTGGGCAATCAAATTGCTGGCTGGGACACAAAGCCATGAAACTACTGCTGCTATCTCCAAATTTGGAAATTTGGGCTGGGCTTCCCTTGCAGGAGGGATGGAGACACAACCTGGGCCTCTGGATGGCAGAGAGGGTAAAAATTGGATATCCAGAGAGAAAAAGGAGCAATCAGAGTGAACCTGTCCTGCACTGTCACGTGTTTTTAAAGGGGAAAGTGCTGAACAGCCCCCAGCCCTGCTCCTTGCAGGAGCCAGGATTTTAGGGATGCTCCCTCTCCCACCTTCCAGGCAGGCTCCCATCCTTTCAACAGGCCATGGCTCGTACTGCTGATGTTTTCATCAGCCAGCATAAAGTAAACCCATTAGTCACAGTGGCCTTCATGTGATAATGATGTTTAGGGCTCATTAAAGAGTGATTGTAACCACTTTTCCCTCCTTTATCAGCAGGACTCAGCTGGTGATTTGATGATCAGGAGCATCCAGCTGAAGCACGCAGGGAAATACGTCTGCATGGTGCAAACAAGTGTGGACAAGCTCTCAGCTGCTGCAGACCTGATTGTAAGAGGTATTTGAATTTTGCTGCTGTTGTTGGTGGTGTCGTAGGATTTAAGTAGAATAATAGTTAGTTTGTCACAGGGTGAAAAAGAGATTTTTGAGGTTTTTAGAATGGGGGCATGGGATGGAGGAATTTGGGCGTGCCTTGTCCTTCTTTCTTCTTCCTAGCCTCCATGTTCTGGGTGATGTTGGCCCTTTTAGATTGGTGTAGAGTAGAAGCTCACTGTCTAACAAAGGTGATAGGTATTGGGAAGTTATGGTAAATAAGGTACAGGTAGTTTTTAGTATAAAAAGATAACACCACCCTGAGGGCAGGCAGAGTGCCTGAACCTGACCTGCCAGACAGACCTCAGCGGGTCAAGGAAAGAATGTGATAGATAAAAAACAATAAACAACCTTGAGAATGAGAACAGAAAAATCCTTCTTTGACAGCCAGGCTGGGGAAAAAAAAAAAGCTTGTACATATCTCAGGGTCACTGTGACCAGCAGAGATTCTGAGACAGGAGGGGACGGTGAACCCAGCGCCTGCTCCTCCAGTCCCTCGCGAAGGTGAACCCGGCTCTTCCTCCTCCTGTCACGGATTCTGCTGCACCCCCAGGTCCCCCGGGCCCCCCCGAGGCCGTGACCATCGAGGAGGTGACAGACAGCACGGCCCAGCTGTCCTGGAGGCCGGGGGCAGACAACCACAGCCCCATCACCATGTACGTGGTGCAGGCGCGCACGCCCTTCTCGGTGGGCTGGCAGGCGGTGAGCACAGGTAAGGCAGCCTGGGGGACACACCTGGGGGGACACACCTGGGGGGACACACCTGGAGGGGAACCCACCCAGGGGCTGCAGGGAGGGACGGCATGCTGCTGCTTGAGGGAGCAGGATTGTCACCATGATATTTCCTCAAAAATCCCTTCACCGGGGTTTTTCTCCTGAGAAGCTCAGAAGCCTCAGAAAAGAAATGTAAACGGTAGTTATTAATTATAACAATAATTATAAACAATACTTTTAGCAGTATTAATATAAACAATCATTATAGCAATAATTATAAAGAATACAATAATTATCTGATTGCTTTGGAATGTGGTCTGGAGATGGTTTACCAACAGGTGCCTCTTTGATTGGTTCCATGTGAATTGTTTTAATTTAATGACCAATCACCATCAGCTGTGTTGGACTCTGTCATGGGTTTTTATTATTCTTCTTGTCTAACCCTCTGATGTATCCTTTCTCTTTCTTTAGTATAGTTTTAGAATGTAATTATAATATATCATATTATATCATATATCTGCCTTCTGAGAACTTGGAGTCAGATTCTCATCTCTCACCTTGTCCTGGGGACCCTCCCAACAACAGAACTGAGGATAGCTGGATTTTTATTTGTTTTGTTCATATTAGGTGTTGTGTTTGAGTCTGATTGGCTAATGATCTCTCAAAACTCAGTTTATTGGTTGGTAATGGTTAGGGTACATGTTTATCAGACTTTTCTCTTTTTAGATAGTTTTTGGGGGTTTTTTTCATAGATTCTCACAGGATCAACTTTTAATTTTTATAGGTGTAAATTTCATAAGAATAGATTGTTTCTATTTCTAATTTTTTTCTAATCTTTTGTTTCTTTCTATTTCTATTATTTCTTTCTATTCTTTCATAAGAATAGATTGTTACATAAACTGATTTTCATTCTTATAATTTTTTTCATAAGGGAATAAGTAGATTTTCAGTGTTACAGGATTCTATTTTTATGAAAGCTGCCAAGTTTCTCACGGGAACTTATCAGGCTAGCTATTAGCTCAGCTGAAGTAATAAAGCCTGATTTTACAAGCCTTTTATAAGATTTTTACCTGTATGTAACTCCTCAGCACCCACCCAGGGCTGCTTTGGCCAGCTCTGGCCCCTGGTGTGAAAAGCAATTTCCCTGGCTGCAGAGCACTGCTCTTATTAAGTAGTTTCAGGTTTGGCAACCCAAAGATTTAGGGTGCAGTCAGTGCCATTACTCACCCATTTTTCTCATGAATGTTTAAGGGAAAACAGAATGAATTCCTATCTCTTGTTGCCATGCTGGAGATATACAACAGTAATTGTGGTCTATAAAGACATCCCTCAGGGACAGACAGTGTCATCCAGCTTGTCTTTAAGGAGAATTATTTTCCTGATAGAGGGAAAAATCCCATGATGTGATTGCTCATTCCGTCACAGGTTAATTTTGTTCCAGTAGCCATTAAACAGAGACAACAGTGTTGTCTCCTTTTTCAAAAAGAGAAAAATACAGACCCTCCAAACCTGTTGTCATGACACTTTGTTCCCAAACTGTGGCAATTTTGGAGAAACTCTTTAATTGCAGGAATTTCTGCAATAAAGCAGAGGGGCTTAATGCTGCCTCTTTTGCTTCTTTGCAGTTGGCAAAATGCTAGAAAGATGAGAGAAAATTTACCAAGTATTTCTTGATACTTACATTAAGCCCGCACCTCTCAGGAAATGAGATTCCCCATGCCTTCTTCCCAGCAGTATTTTAATATTGATATTTGATTTCCTTTCACCCCAGTTCCAGAGATCATTGATAGCAGGATGTTCACGGCCACAGTGGTGGGGCTGAACCCCTGAGTAGAGTACGAGTTCACTTCTTTGCAGTTGGCAAAATGTTAGAAAGACGAGAGAAAGTTTATCAATCCTTCTTGGTACTTATGTTAAGCCCTCACCTCTAAGGAAATGAGATTTCCCTGTGCTTTTTCCCAGCAGTATTTTAATATTTATATTTGATTTCCTTGCACCCCAGTTCCCAAGATCATTGACGGCAGGATGTTCACAGCCACAGTGGTGGGGCTGAACCCCTGGGTGGATTATGAGTTCACTTCTTTGCAGTTGGCAAAATGTTAGAAAGATGAGAGAAAATTTACGAATTCTTCTTGGTACTTATGCTAAGCCCTCACCTCTAAGGAAATGGGATTTCCCTGTGCTTTTTTCCCAGCAGTATTTTACTATTGATATTTAATTTCCTTGCACCCCAGTTCCCAAGATCATTGATGACAGGATGTTCACAGCCACAGTGGTGGCGCTGAACCCCTGGGTGGAGTACGAGTTCACTTCTTTGCAGTTGGCAAAATGTTAGAAAGACGAGAGAAAATTTACCAAGTACTACTTATGTTAAGACCTGTAAGGAAATGAAATTCCCCTGTGCTTTCTCCCAGCAGTATTTTAATATTTAATGTCCTTGCACCCCAGTTCCAGAGGTGATCGACGGCAGGACGTTCACGGCCACGGTGGTGGGGCTGAACCCCTGGGTGGAGTACGAGTTCAGGGTGGTGGCTGCCAACCTCATCGGCATCGGGGAGCCCAGCAGCCCCTCAGAGAAGAGGAGGACTGAGGAGGCTCGTAAGTGGGGCTGGGCACGGGGGCTGAGGGTGAAACCTTTGTGCAATAAATGCCAGGAGATCCCCCGGTTGTGGGTGCAGGCGCGTCGGGGGTGGGATGGTGGGGATGGATGGAGACCAGAGATCTCAGAAGCCAGGGCTTGGAATTTGGGGTTTCTTGCAAAGGGCCAAGTGCAGGGCCCTGCTGGGAGCTGCCAGCCACAGCTCAGAGCAGTAAAGAGAAGTAAAGAGAGTGGTACAGAGGACGAGAGAGAGAGGGAGGGTAAGAGAGTAAGAGGTCAAGTTTCTTGTTACAATACAATAAATTTTCTGTGTTGAATATTCTGATTCTCACTAACCAGTCTAGTACAAGATACAAATCCTACAGCATTTACATATAGCCTATAAGAATCGCTACATTACCACACTGTGTTACATTTTAAACCCTAAAAACTCCTCTTTGGACCTCTTTTGCCAAGCTGTAGGGTCTGCTCTGACCCTTGGGCCTGTCTGCAAGCAGAGGGTGTTAATTCACCAAAAGGGGATCACCTTCAGCTGGCCACACCATTGTTTTCCAGTCATTCAGTAACTGAGGGATCTCAAAGCTTGCTTTCATTTCAATCTCACTTATAGTTTCTATATTCTCAAAATCTTTTGCCAGGCAATCATATTTATAAGGCTTTCCTGTTTCATCTTCCCCAACAGTGGGGAAGCCCTGGCAGGTGGCTCCTCTGTTCCACATAAGAACTGAACGTGAAACAGGGAAATAAATAAAAGACCTTTTTTAATGGAGGACAAATGTTTAAACTGAACAATTAGAGACTGAATACACAAGTTAATTGACATACTTTTAATGCACTATTGTTGACACACTTTTAATGTGCTGTTTGCCATGGCAAATTAGTCATTTTAACAGTTGGTGGCCCCAGCAGGGGAAGGCCAGCAGTGTCCTGCTGCTGCACAGCTCTGCTCCATCTCCATGTGGGTTTTGGGTTCCAAGGCTGTCGCATCCATCTTCTGCATTTATCTTTCTGCAGTCCCTGAGGTGACCCCAGCCAATGTCAGTGGAGGTGGAGGCAGCAAGTCCGAGCTGGTCATTACCTGGGAGGTGAGTCTCACCCCAGCCCCCCTGAGCATTCTGTGGATTTCAAAGGGTTGGCTGTAAAAAAGCCCAGACTGTGTGATAAAAACAGCCCAGCTGCTCCGAGGGGGCTAAAGCATGGGCTGACCCCAGCCCCAGGGAAGTGGGGAGCAGGAACATGGGGAGCAGGATTTGCCACCAGCTCAGCTCCCCCTGACTCCCAGCACATCCACAAGGCAAAATGTGGATGGCCAGGAGCCACCCAAGAGAAAAAACAGGCTTGGAACATTCTGAGCTGGTGGGGAATTTGGGGAATTTAGCTGTGCTGGCTCCCATCTTCCTCCCTCCTCCTCCTCCGTGGGATATAAGGCAGCAAACAGCTCAGAGCCAGCACAAGGCATGCTGGCTTTCATTGCTGCTGATGGCAGCCAGTGAGGGGAGATGCAGAGAAGAGAAATGTTTAATATTCCTTAATGCAGATAGGGTTAGAACTTTAGTCATTTGTCTGCTCATATTTTCATGTTGTGATGCGATGCAGCTGGCATATTTCTCCTAATAATGAACTCCACTAGACATGCTAACGCTTCCATTTAGCACTATTTCTGACCAAGTTGGCAGAATGAATCGCCAGAGATATTTCTGAGGTTATTAAAAACCTCTAAATGGGTTTTTGTCCTCACAACACAGCTCAATGTGCTAAATTTCCTCCTCTGTTGGACTAATTAGTTACGCCATGTCTCCTAAAGATAGTGCAATATGGTTCAAAAACACACATGGCCAGAACATCAGCCATTGGTCTGAGATGTAATTTGCACAAAATATCATTTGTGTTTTGATAGAAGAGTGGTTTTACTCTTTTAAATGTCCAGAGGCCTTTTCTTTATGTGAGCTTTCCAACACAGAGTAGGATGCAGTCGCCAGCAGTAACCTGTGCTGAAGCTCCATGGACACCTCAGGGAGGGTGGCCCATTATTATGGATTATTTTAATACTTTTGGAACCTTTGGGTTTAGTGTAGTTCTTTAGGGGGCTGCAAGCCTCAGAGTAGGAAGTGTCAGTGTGTCCAGGGTGTGTTCTTTGGGACTTCATGTGTGATCCCAAAGGCATGAGAGCAGCTGCATGTGTGTTGGGAGAGCAGAAACTGTGTCCTTGCTTCACCCCAGCAAACCTCAGCCTCTCCAGAAAGCCTAAAATTACATCAGCAATGGAGGCCCCATCCAGGCAGGGAGGGAAGGGAAATTCTCTTTAGGAAAAGTGTGTTTTGGAGGTGCTGCTTCCTGTTTCATGGAGCAGAAAGGCTCTGGTGCAGGCAGGATGGGGTGAATTCAGGTTGGATGTGACGTAGGACCTCCTACACTTCCATCTCCCGTGCTGTGTACAGAATGCCAGAATTACAGAATTACTAAACCCCAGAATCACAGAATTACTGAATCACGGAGTCCCAGAATTACAGAGTCCCAGAATTACAGAATCCCAGGATTACAGAATCCCAGAATTACAGAATCCCAGATCCACAGAATCACAGAATCACAGAATGACCAAATCCCAGAATAACAGAATCCCAGCATTATAGAACCGCACAACCCCAGAATTACAGAATCCTAAATTCACAGAATCGCACAATCCCAGAATTACTGAATCCCAGAATCACAGAATCACACAATCCCAGAATCCCAGAACTAACAAGTTTGGAAAAGACCTCTGAGATCCCCAAGCCCAGCCTAGGAACGAAGATGCCCCAGAGGGATCCGCGGGTGCCCCGGGGCAGGTCAGTGTGCGCTGAAACCCGTCCCTGCCCACAGACAGTGCCCGAGGAGCTGCAGAACGGGGGCGGCTTTGGCTACGTGGTGGCGTTCCGGCCGCTGGGCACGGTCAGCTGGATGCAGACGGTGGTGGCCTCGCCCGACGCCGCGCGCTACGTGTTCCGCAACGAGAGCCTGCCGCCCTTCTCGCCCTACGAGGTCAAGGTGGGCGTCTACAACAACAAGGGCGAAGGCTCCTTCAGCCCCGTCACCGTCGTCTACTCGGCAGAGGAAGGTAGAGATGAGCCCTCCTCGCCTTCTCTCCCTAAACCAGGCCTAAACCACAATTTTATAAGGCCTTTCTTTAATAATATCTTTACTTGTATGTAACAGGGTCTGAAAGGGTTTGGTTTCCACCTTGACACATCCTTTGATACCTCAGCCTTGCTCTGATTCATAATAAATGGCGAACCGTGATTAATTCTTTTCAATAGTCATTAAAATAACATTAATCATAATGAAATCTTTTGATATTAATGGAAAAGTAATATGTAATCTGGGAAGAATTCTGTGGAGATTTAGTATGAATTAATGTCCACTGATTAGAAAATGTTCCCACTTGTCCTAATTACAGTACACGGTATTCTGGGTTGAGTTTGGTAATGACATCTTATTATTTCTGAGGGAGCACAGCCTGACAGGCCATCGGTTTGAAACGTGGACGTTTGTTTGCTTCCTTCCTTGTGCAATGAGGAAAATAAATCCCCTGGTGTTTGGGACTAATTGAACATAGAATTGAAAAGTCTCACTTCTATTTTTAACTGCCCAGAGCCAACGAGAGCCCCTACCACTGTTTTGGCCAGAAGCATTTCTGCCTCAGACGTCGAAGTCTCCTGGGCTCCCCCATGGGAGAGCCAGCACAAAGGAAGAATTCAGGGATATGAGGTAAGGGAAACAATGCAGGATCCTTTCAGGGATATGAGGTATGGGAAACAATGCAGGATCCTTTCAGCAGCCAGCCTTGAGGGGACACAGAGATGTCCTCGTGCTGCTCTTCCTGCCATGGGTGTGTTCCTGAAGTGGATTTGCTTCTCTTTGCCTCTTTAGTGCACAGAGATTTCTCTCACAAGGTTAAAAACTCCAATGTTCTCTGACATGGTTAAAAGTTCCACCATTCTGTCTCAAGGTTAAAAATTCCACTGTTCTCTCACAAGGTTAAAAATTCCACCGTTCTCTCACAAGGTTAAAAATTCCACCGTTCTTTCACAGGGTTAAAAATTCCACCATTCTCTCACAAGGTCAAAAGTTCCACCGTTCTCTCACAACGTTAAAAATTCCACCATTCTCTGACATGGTTAAAAATTCTACCATTCTTTCACATGGTTCAAAATTCCACCATTTTTTCACAAGGTTAAAAACTCCACCATTCTCTCACAAGGTTAAAAGTTCCACCTTTCTGAGTGGCCAGGCTCGAGAAGGGAGCGTTGCAGCCAGGCTGGTGCCCAGCAGGGCCAGGGAGGGTGGCAGGGAGCAGCAGCTGTCCCTGGGAGCACATCTGGGCCAGTGACAGGGACAAGGGGGTGCTGCCAGCCCCTCTGGGGCCGGGCACTGCCACAGCCCTGCTCTGGCCCAGCCCTGCCCTGCCTCAGCCCTGCTCTGCCCCCAGGTGCGCTGCTGGCGGCACGACGAGAAGGAGGAAAACGCCAAAAGGATCCGCACGGTGGGGAACCAAACATCCACCAAAGTCAGCAACCTGAGGGGCAATGCCCTCTACCACCTGGCAGTCAGGGCCTACAACACGGCTGGCACCGGCCCCTCCAGCGCCGCCGTCAACGTCACCACCAAAAAGCCGCGTGAGTGCTGGCAGGGATGGATGCCCTGGCGGGGTCCGGCCACTGCTCCCCTCTCTCATTTCCCAGCTCTCTTGAGCCTCAAGGAGCTGTCAGAATTCTCCTTGCCAGGCTTTTGTGCAGATTTACCAGGCTCAGCCTTTTTATTTCGTTTTTTTCGTGAGGTTCTTCCCGGTGTTAAGTAAGCAGAGCATGCAAAACCGAAATCACAGCTGTGCAGGCAAATTAAATATTTATCTCAGTGTTCAAGAGGGCTTTTTTCCTCTGATCTCAGGCATGTTGAGCAACTGACTGAATCCCTTTCTCATTTAAAGCCCCGTGTCGTGTCACACCTCGCGTGACCTTGAGGACGCGGATCAGTGGAGCAGCTCGTTAGCTCTCCGCAGGGACAGGGCTCTGGCAGGCTCAGCTGTGCTGCTGAAGCCCCACTGGCACGGGGAGGGACCCCGCTGGGGATGGATTCTCCTCAGTAACGTGGAGCTGTCTGGTTTTTGGTGCAGCACCGAGTCAGCCCCCCGGGAACATCGTGTGGAATTCATCCGACTCCAAGATCGTCCTGAACTGGGACCAGGTGAAAGCCTTGGACAACGAGTCAGAAGTGAGAGGCTACAAAGTGAGTATTCCCGTGGTGCATTCATGATTTCCCAGGTCAGATCTGGGGCATTCCTCTATAGTCAGAGCCATGCCAGTCTATGTGGGCACATTCTTCCTGCAGCTCCCACCTGCAGAACTTCTCTCCTGCCTTCCATGGAAACTTCCCCATGGCTGTAGTTGGCTCCTTGATTGCAGATAAATAAAATGCTTTTTTAATAGCTCCCATTTCCTTCAGAAAGCCAAGCCAAGAGGAAAAGAAAGAGAATCCTCATTAGAAGCAGTTTTAATAGGACATAATTTAATTAGAGAGAAACCTTGGGAAGAATTCAGCTCCACCACCTTCCACAAGGGTTTCATTTAGCCCAAAAAGACGTTGCCCTGGGGTTGGAGTTGTGCAAACATTTCCCACCAGAGCCTGAGCCAGTGAAGGACCTGGCCATGCTCCATGTTTTATTCCCAGCCCGGAATGCCAGCAGCTTGGTGAGCCTGTGCCAGCTCCCTCAATTCCTGCACCAACTCTTAAGTGTCTTTGGTGCTCTGTATGAGCTCATAAAAAATAAGTAATTCCTCAGGGTTTTTAGTCCAAACCTCAGATGAACCTCAGCAATCTGGACCAGCTTTTCACTACATATTTTAGGTTTGAAATGCAAATTAAGGAGTTGGTTGAAAGAAGGAGAGAGAGATTCATCACCCTGGAAAAGCATCTAGAGAGTTTCTAAAACATTCTCCTTTAACTTACTGTAAGGGTAGCCCAACCACATGGATTTATTTTCTGAATCATAGCAAAACATTGCCTATTTTTCTTCTTTTTGCCTAGAAATCTTGTATTTTACGACACAATTTATGATATAAATTAGTACAACTCCCACAGCTCAGAAGGTCGTTCACAAAAGTCATTTATTCTGGGAAACCATCGGTGGCACTGTATCAAATATCCCAACTCAGTTTCCAGAAGCAGCATAATAAGGAGTTTCTGACCTCTATAAAGAAGTTTTTACTTCTATAAGAGTTTATTTTAGCATGACCAAGGCAAGGGTTTCTCTGAGGGGCTCCTCTAGGTATCAGTGCTGTGTTGAGTGCTGCTGATCAGCATCATCCTCCTGCCAGTGTCACCTCTGTGCTGGTGTCCCCAGCAAATCCCACATGTCCCCTGTGTCACCAGACCCCTCCTGAGCATGAGGAGCAGGAAAAGAGCAGCAGCACCTCTGGACACCCCGAGGTGGGCAGCTCAGAGCACAGTGAGCAGCTCTGCCCTTTCTGCCTCCTGTTGTCTCCCCCTCGGCCGCAGGTTCTGTACAGGTGGAACAGGGAGAGCAGCACGTCTGTCATAGAAACGAATAAAACCTCAGTGGAGCTGTCCCTGCCCTTTGATGAGGATTACATCATCGAGATCAAACCCTTCAGCGACGGCGGCGACGGCAGCAGCAGCGAGCAGATCCGAATCCCAAAGATATCCAGTAAGGATGGGGGAATGGGCTCTGGGCCACAGGGCCCCACCAGCAGATAGTCCACTCCCTAATTCTGATTGCATCCCAAAAGCAAGATTCAGCCATAAGAAACACCATCCTAAGTAGTTCTGTTTGTATTTAGGTTTCCAGACGCTTTCCCCTCTCGGTTCTGTGTGTTAAATGTTTTGTTTCACTGCAATTCACTATAACCAAATACAGCATGCAAAGGCTTCTAAATCTATAAGGCTGCTGTACAGCCGTATCCCATTGTGTGCTGGATGCATAAATATTTATTTAGGGAAATGAGGTGGTGTAGAAGAACAAACACAAGGAGTATTTTATTACACAACATGGCTTTTGCAAAATCTCCATGTCCCATCTTCCATTAATAATGTCCCGCTTTATAAGCTGCATTAAATCAGGAGCCTCTGCAATGCAGGAATATGGCATTAAAATCACAGCAATGTAAAAAAAACCTGGGTGAGAGCAGAGTTCTCCCCAGCGTGGCTGTGTAAACCATGCAGAGGAATTTAATCAGCAGCACAGGAGAGGGAAGGGGAGCTGGAACATGCCAGCTCCCATTTGGCTCCTGACCAGGGGTCACAGAGCGGTGCATGGCTCCTCCAGGATGGGAGGCACAAGGAACAGCTAGAATATGGTGCAATTGTGAAAAAATACCAAATAATGATAAGCAGGCGGCGTGTGAAACAATAGAACTGCGATAGCAGCCTCAACACAACAGGGGCAGGAATTGAAAAGAAACCAAAAATTCAGTTGGGGAGGTGACCACGAAGAGGAGGAGGGGGGTGTGCTTTATCCCAGGAAGGGGAATTCAGACCTTGGGGAAGGCGGGTTAAGGAAGAGCTCAGGGATTGTTCTCTGCTCACCTCTGGCTCCTTTTCCCCTCTCCCCTCTCAGATGCCTACGCCAGAGGCTCGGGCTCGTCGACCTCCAGCGCGTGCACCCTGTCAGCCCTCAGCACAATCATGATCTCCCTCACAGCCCGCTCCAGTTTATGACAACAATGACATCGAGGACTTCTTCTTTATAATATAAGCAACATTTAGCTAGTTGTTTTGGAGACACCCAGTACTAAGTAATATTGTGGTTTGAGTACATCTTACTACTGGAAAAAAAAAAATGTTTATGCTTCTTTAGGAATGGCATTATACAGTACTTCCTCAAAGCAAATATAGCTTTGTCTGAAGTTTCCTTGGAAACTCTGCAATGCACTGAAAACATCTGTAATACGATGTTACCAAAGCAGTTTACATATGTCCTTATATGCATATTTTTTATTATATATTTAGTGTTTTATAGAATTTTTTAAAGTTAACATATGATGTAGATATTAATTTTTTTCCTCTGCTATAAAATGCTACGGACGACATTATCACGAAAATATTGTTTGGGATTTTTTCCTTTTACGACGGAGAGTTCCAAGTTGTTCCTGGCAAATTGGCTGGAGTTGACTGTACAGTTTTACAGGGCACAACTGCTCCAGACCCGGATTGTAACAGGCTGAGCTTCACTGGCAGATCCAGCGACTCCTGTGTTGAACCCAGGGGCTTCTCTCACACGTTTCATCCAGAGCTCTGAGCAGGACAAAACACTCAGAAGAGCAGAATTTTGGAAAACCACCTGGGTTTTTGGTTGGTTGTGGACTACAACGTAGCCAATATTCCAGCATTGTGCAGCAAGGAGGGGCTGTGAAATTGCTTTGTCTTGATAATAATTAGCATCAAATTGGGTGGGGGAAAAGAAGATCCTGCAGAGCTGTGACATCTGTGGTGACACAAAAGGACGGCCACCGGCCTTGTGCTGGGTGCACGCCCAGCTCAACCCTTTGGAGATTAATTCCAAGGAAATTCCTCCTGTTTGGGGATTAATTCCAAGGAAATCAAAAAGCTGCTCTGGGCTCGTTCTTGGGGACACAACTGCTCATCCTTGGTAACTCCACTCTCCAACGCTTGGGAACCTGGCCTGGAGCAGGAGCAGTGCTGCCCCAGCTCCAGTTATCCATGGAAAAAGTGGGAATCTCCTGGAGATCCCTGCTGGAATTTTGCCTTTCCTTAGAAACTCCTCCCAGACGCCTGGAGGCAGAACAGAGTCACACCAGAAAACGACAATATCCACACTGGAATAATTCTTCTCAAGAGAAGGACTGTTTGTTACTACGGGGAATTTTGTAAGTTCAGACGGGATAACGCTGGAAAAGGCAATGGAATTTTCTATACAATTTTCAACTTTCAATGCGCTGCAGTGGTATTTTTTTTTCTCCTGATAGCTTGAATTTGCCTGTAACTTGTCTCTTTTGCTTACAAAATAATACAGTTAACTTTTAGACCTTCTAAATATATTTATTCAGTAACTCATAATCAGGATTCCACTTGTGTAAAAGTCAGGGTTGTTGACCAGAGAAATATTGTCAGTATTTCAAGCTGTGTTCCTTTCTTAGTTTGATATGGTTACTTCTATGTAAAAAAAAATAAAACAAGAAAAACCTTAAAAAAAATCCACAAAACCAAGAAAAATAAAATAACAAAAAAAAAAAAGCTTCTGTAGTTTTCTCCCCGGTGTAAATGATATTTATCAGTGATCTAGCAGATGTAATCTTTTTTTAAAGGTATTGGTAATAAATATTCTGTCATTTGTAAAGATACCTGTCTTCCAGGAGCATTTTTCCTCCACTTTTTCTTCTGCCCAGTGAGAAATTTCCCTTTAGACCCTGCTGAGACTGTCACTGATGTGAAGATACAAGAGTTGGTTTAAATTAAAACTTTGTAAAGGCAGAAAAAAAAAATTATACATCTCTGGTCTAATTCTGCTCCCAAAAACATGAGTAGGTGAATTTTGGGTTTGTTTTGTAGAGCTGTGAGCTGTCCAAGGTCACAGGGATGGAGCATCTCTGACCCTGTGGCTGGAGCAAAGCCCTTCCAGGCCCTGCCTCTGCTCATCCTGGGGATTCCTGAGGATTTTGGGAGCACAGATTGAAACCACTCAACCCGCCAAGGCACATTTGCAGTCCTTTCAGGGCAGGAGCTGAACGGGGCTCTGCATCCCACAGGAGCCATGCTGCACTGAGGGCCTGCTCAGGGACTGTGACCCCTGCCAGGGACCCTGTGAACGGCTGTCAATCAACCCCAGAGCCACGCCCCCATTGGCTGTCCAACCCCATTAACCATATATGGTCACAGTTCTAGCAGTTTCTTTGTTACTTGTACTCTCATTGGTCCACACACCTGTCCGTTTACCTTTCTGGTTTCCTATTGGTCATTGTAATCTTTTTTCCACCCACACTTTCAGGTGATTGGCTGTTGCTCTTGGCTGTTGCCCTTTGTAGCAGTATATAATCCTGGGCCCTCCTTTTCTTCCTCCTTGGACCCTTTCAGTGTGTGGATGACATGAACTCCCCCTGTAAATCCATACAAAGCTAGATTTAGATAACCATCTGTCCTGGAGCGGAGTTGCTGTTGGCAGTGGTGTTTGCTGTGACAATGGTGGGGCTCTCTCCTCGTGGGGATGTGTCAGGAGGGCTGCAGGTCCCTGCCACCTGCCCACGCTGCAGCACACCTCACAACAACGGAGCAGAAAAATAAACCAGCCCTGCAGCACAATTCTGTTTTTAAAAAGAAAAGTGAAATTGTCCTTTCCAGAAGAAGGCAAAGCGCAGTTCCTGGGGGTGCTGTCCTGGAGGCAGCAGGGCAGGAGCAAAAGGGGGTTGGGAGCTGGGTTTGAAGGGAAAAAAATGATAAATTAATGATTCTGTGCTGTGGGAGTGTGGGGCTGGCGATCTGATGTGGTGGTGCCAAAACTGACGCAGCCCTGGGAGTGGCCTGGGATCCTGGACAAATTCCTTTTCCCCTGTGCAGCTTGGAGTGAAGGTTTTCCTCCAGGAATCACGACCATGAGGAGGAGCTCGGCCAGGAATTGTCCTCATCCTGCACCCTTGGTTCTCCAGCATTGACATCACTACAGGTGAGGGAGCTGGACCTGCAGCTTGGCTGGGGAAATGCTGCTGCTCCTGCTTTACACCACGTTGGATTTATTTACCAGGGTGAGTAGAAGTGTGGCTGCTGGCTCTGCGAGCCATCCAGTCCTCATGTCCCCATGAGGACTCATCCTGGAAATACCAAGGACCTGACATGCAAAATATATTTAAATGTATTGCATTCACCTGTGCAATAGCTTGGCATTAATGGGAATGGAATTATGTGCAGAAACTTTATTTATTGGGCCACTTGAAGGTATGACATAAAATACATTCCAATAAGTGAATTCTCTTTAGTCTCATTTTTAGGATTTTACTAATGAAATTCTGATTTTAGAGTGTTAAAGTTGGGGCACTCAAATCCATTAAAAGCACACGCAGGAGAGACATTGGAGGCATCAATGTTATATTAATGAGCTACATTAACTTTGATGGAGCAATGCTACTTCACCCAGATGAGAACTGCCTCATTTATTATAATTATTTTTAGACTGTAGTACTTGGAAACTCCATTTCTTTAGGCACCTTCCAAAGAACTTATTGGCTGGATCAAATCTTTATTTTTATTCTTCGTTAGCGTGTTTGACCCAGCTCCATGGACAGGAGGTTTCTTGGAACTGGAAGGAATTCTGCAAGACAGGAGAACTTCATGGGCCACAGCCAGGGAGGTCAGAGCCCAGGGTGGAAATTCACAGTTTTGTTACAAAACGTAGCAGCAAAGGCCAGGTGAGTGTCCCTGCTCTCATGGTGGCCTTGCTGTGCAGCACTGGGGTGACAGCACTGGGTGCTTCACACTTTTTTCCTTCTTTTCCCAGTGTTTGACCCCTCTTGGTCACTGCCAGGACTACCTTGCTGCATCCACAGGGCTGTGCCAAACCCAGTTTGCATCTCCAGCTGTCATACCAAAGTAAAACGAACACCCAAAAGACTAAGGTGCCAACCAGAAAAAAATGAATCCATCGGCTCTTTTCCGAGGTTTGTTTTCCCTACACAGCCCTTGTACCATGAGCTTCCATCCTGTTTGAGCTGGAACTTTCTGTTTGGCAACAAGGCGCCCAGTGCAGGCAAATCCTTGTCCCCACTGGGAGCAGGGACACTGAGAGGTGACACAGAGCCCTCTCCAGCGTTGGTGGGTGACCTCGTGGAGCCTCTCAGAACACGGAGTCGTCGAGGACACTGCAGTAGAAGCCTTCAGCCAGGCTGCCCACCTCGGTCTCCGTGGAGCTGGGGCAGGTCCGTGCTCTCTGCAAAGCAAACACCCCTTGGAGCTGTGAGTGGAGGGCTGGCGTGGGCTGGGGCAGAGCTGAGAGCTCAAATTGGTGCATTTACAGAGGCATTAACCCAAAATGTTTGATGGTTGAGGAGCTCAGGAGCATTGGGTTCAACAGGAGGGTTTCCACCCTCTGGCTGAAGCTCTCCCTGAGCTGCTCATCCTCTGTCCCTCCAGCCCTGCACCCCCAAACTCCCCACTTGCCAAATTCTCCCACAGTGGCCACCCCTCTGTAGCCAAGAACAAGGAACCCAGGAGGAGCCGGAGGGCACAGAATCAAAAAATCATTAATGCTGGAAGAGACCTCCAAGATGATCAAGTCCAACCTTCAGTCAGATCCCACCACACTCACTAAATCCTATCCCAAAGGGCCACATCCAAAAACCAGGAGGTTTTTGAGCTCTTCCAGGGCTGGTGCCTCCACCACTGCCCTGGGGAGCCTTCTCCAGGGCCTGGCACTCTGGCAGTGAGGGATCGTGGTTTGAGGAACAGGAATTTTCCTGAATACAGAGCAGCAGAACCATTTATGGGATCTCATCCTTACAGAGCCCTTTTATAGGGCCACGTCCTGGCAGAGCTGCACAAACAGGGCTGCAGGGCTGCAGAAGGGAGCAGCAGCAGTGGCTGAGCTGCTGGGAAACACTGCAGGGACAGCAAGTGACACTGCAGGGACCAACAGGTGACACTGCAGGGACCAGCAGGTGACACTGCAGGGTGGCAGGTGACACTGCAGGTACAGCAGGTGACACTGCAGGGGCCAGCAGGTGACACTGCAGGGACAGCAGGTGACACTGCAGGGTGGCAGGTGACACTGCAGGTACAGCAGGTGACACTGCAGGGACAGCAGGTGACACTGCAGGGACAGCAGGTGACACTGCAGGGACCGGCAGGTGACACTGCAGGGACAGCAGGTGACACTGCAGGGGCCAGCAGGTGACACTGCAGGTACAGCAGGTGACACTGCAGGGTGGCAGGTGACACTGCAGGGTGGCAGGTGACACTGCAGGGGCCAGCAGGTGACACTGCAGGGACAGCAGGTGACACTGCAGGGATCGGCAGGTGACACTGCAGGGCCAGCAGGTGACACTGCAGGGTGGCAGGTGACACTGCAGGGACAGCAGGTGACACTGCAGGGACCAGCAGGTTCCCACGGCCACCACCTGCAGGGCTTTCGTCACCTCAGCCCTGTTTACACCGAATTTAGGAACTGAGTGTCCCCAGCAAACAACTTCCCTCTCCCTGGTGGCCTCAGCAGGACCTGGGTCATGTCACAGCCCCCTGGCAGTGCCACCAGCCTTGTGGCCGTGGTGCCTCTGGTGTCACCCAGCAGGGCCAGCCCACCTGGAGTGAGGAGTGAAAACAAGGCAGAGCTGCTGTGAGAACCAGAACCTGCCTTTGCAAGCTCACATTTCCAGCTGCAGCATTGATATTTGCTATTTCTCATGCTCTTAGGTGTGATGCCCCAAGTTGTGGTGTTTTGCACCATTTAATTAAAAACAAACATTATAGGATAATCATCTAAGCCTGTTTCCTCAACCAGACCATGGAGGAGGAACAACATGCAAAAATCAAATCCTGTTCCAAGGGGACAAATGGAAATCAAGGTGCTGAGCAGACAATGAGGGGTTTATCTCATCTGTAAGATAAATGTATTTATCAGAAGTGACTGCAAACCCAGAAAGGCTTAAGGCCGCCTTAACAACTTTGAGTTGTGAGGCTGGACGAGAGCAGCTCTCCAGGAGCCCCCCTGCAGTCTCTGTCTGTGTGGGGAGAAACTGCAATTCCTGCAGAGGGCAGAGCCACGGGTGAGCCCCAAATTCAGAAATTCAGAAATGCAGAAATTCAGTGTAGGAACAAAGAACCAGCATGGAGTCAGGAATGGAGCCGGCAAAGGGGAAACCCAGAGAGGAATTCTGCTGGAATATGGAATGGAGCCAGCAAAGGGGAAACCTGGACAATATCACTTAATCCTTCTCTTCATTTTTAACCCTTCTGTTCCTTTTTAACCCTTCCCAAACCACAACACCTGCAAGCAAAGCCAGAGCTGCAGCAGACTGGAACCTGTCGTGAGCAAAGGAAGGAGCCACACAGCGAGGTGAGAATCTCCCACAGCAGGGAGGATGGCAAAATCAGCCCCAGGAATTGCTAAATCCAATAGATTTAGTGCTCATGGGGTTGGACTTGATGGTCTTGGAGATCTTTTTGAGATTTAATGATTCTGTGACCCTCTGCTCTCAGCCTAACAGGGGAAAAGCAGCACACAAACAAAAGCATTCATTTTAGTTTAAAAAAAGGAAAAAAAGTTATTTACCTCATAGTCAATTGGGAAAGGGTCTCGGAATTTGTTGCTGGGCGTTGGGATTGGTGGGAACAGTTTACTCCAAACGTGGTTTCTGTAAGAAACAGCAGTGGAGGGGTGTGAGAGTTGCTGTTCCTGGGGGATGAGGGGCCCAAGCAGCAGCACGTGCTGAGCCCCAAGAGCAGCCAGCTCTGCCTGCAGCACCTCCTGTCAGGGATAATTGTTGGAACCCTAACTGCGAAGTTTAAGTTTTTAATATGTGATATTACACACTTTTATTTGAATTATATACTTATAATTTTAGTTTTATTATTTCATTTTGGAAGTTTTTTTCCTGTGGTTTTAGGTTAAACGTAGTGGGTTAGCACAGAAAGTTAAAAATTCTTAGCAGTCAGGGTTCCAACAGGTGATGTTCCCCCCTGGGGCTGGGCAGCTGTGCCACTCCTCACAGGTCACCTCTGGGCCCTGGGGACAGGCAGGGGACAGGAAGGGGTGGGTGAGGCTGTGCCCATCCCCTGCCAGGGCTTTTGGGGCTGTGTGGGGAGAGCTGAACTGCTCTGATCTGTCTGTTCACACTGCTGCTGCTCCTCCCAAGGGCTCTGCTGTCAGGTGCCTCATGTGGACAGCCAGGACAAGCTGTTGAAGCTGCCTCGTGCTCAGGCTTTGGTGTCTGGCCATAGACTGCCAGTGGCCCGTGGCAGGAGAGCACCCACAAATAACTGTGTGCCAAGGGAGCTGGGAGTGGGCAGGGGAAGGCACCAGGGACAGCTGAGAGCAAATGGATCCGCTCAGTGCTGTGCTGGCTCACCCTGCTCACAGCCCTGAGACCCTTCCCTGGCTGGGCTCACAGCACAGGCGTTTCTGTGGCAGCAGAGGGACTGTTGCTTGTCTTTGGTGCGTGCCAGAGCTCAGGTCTCACATTGCTGCTGCTGAACACCCTCGCTGTCTGCAGCCCTGGACAGCACTGTGTCCAAAAGGGGCAGGTTTCAGTGGGAGCTTGGCCTGAGTGAGGAGAGCTCAGCCCAGAGTGGGTACCCAGGCTCTGTTCTGGAGGAATCTGCCAGATCTGCTCCTCTGCCCCCTTTATTTTGCGACAATCTCCCTGGCTGATGTCTCTTTAGTTCAGTGCTTATGTTCTTAGGACTATTCTTCTTCCAGAAGCTTTCTGAGTTCTGTCAAGTTTACCTTTATCCTATTGCTATTCTCCTGGGGAGGAGGAATAATATTTTCTGTCAGCTTGGAGCTAAACCTTGCTGGCTGAGCTGCTGCTGCCTTGGAGGTGACATTGATGTTCACTAATTATCAGGTGAAGGGAAGGGCCACACACCCCACAGACAGGAGCTGTGGGATTCTCCCCTCTGCTGCACAGGATGAGGCCTTGGGAGGGAATTGTACAGCCACAAATGGGAATATGGGGAGGAAAAACAGGGTGGGAGGTGTTTTGGGAGAAACATTTGCTTTTTTTGTTGATTGGTGTGTTCCTCGTTGTGCTGTTTGCCAAGAAAAGATTTTGATGGAGCCATACCAAAATTATTTATTGAGGCAGCAAAAAGCATAAATTCCATGTCACTTCTGGAAGGGGAGCACTTAAGGAAGGTGCACAAATGCCCAGAGAAATGAGGCAGAAGTGTGTCCATGGGGGCTGCTTTGCCCCTCAGGTCATTGCTGGGGTGGTGCCCTCAGAATGGTGCTGTTCTTTTTTGGAGGTTACTGAAAAGTCAGAGTTCTGTGGTTAAAGATCTCGTCACAAAAAGCATCCCAGGCATCTCTGTCTGCACAGGTTAAGGCACAGCCTTTTCCCACTATCACTGCTTGGACCTTCAGGCCTTGGTCCCACCCCACGGGACCCTGGTGCCTTAAATCAGCATTTCAGGGTCTGGGTTTTGTGCTGTGTCTGCCTTTCTGAAATTTCCACTCCTCCCACAGGCTGTGCCATGGAAGGGCTGGAGACAAACATGAGAAACAGGCAGGAGAGCAAGCTCTCCTTGCTCTGTGATGGGATGGAGGAGGTTTTGGTTTAACTCTATGTCAGAGTGCCTCCCCTGAGATTCCCCATGCAGCTTTCCAAAGCTGGCTGGTGATGCTGCTCGTGGGCTGCTGAGGGGTGCAGAAGGGGGGCACCTGGGTGATCACACAGATTTTGGGGTGTGGAGGCCACTGAGTGCCCTCATGCCAGAGCATTTTACTGACCCCATCCTCCTGGGGGCTCACAGGAGAAAATGTTATTTCTAGGGAAGTACAGTGCTCACTCCTGAAGGCAGAGAGCAAACCAGGAGAGCATTCAATTGTGGTTTTTATCAAGACTCTATCAGCCTCTGCTAGTGAGTGAAGGGAAGAGCCTGCCCAAACTGTCCCACAGGGCCCCTTTGCCTGGCAGCGCTCCTCCCAAACGCTGGGCTTTAGCCCTGATGCCTGCAAGTACACAGAAAAATTTATGGAGCTCTTTGCTGTAATGAAATTCCTTATAATGGCTGGAATCACACGAAATTTGAAGCGATTCCGTGGATTGAATCGCAGAGTGCGCTTCATGAATTTTCAAGAGCAGTAAAAACAGAGAGTACTAATGAAACTGTGATCTAGGAAACCTGCTCGATTTTTCTTTTTTTAATATCTGCAGGTACAAGCCTGTGTTTCATCTTCTTACACTGGCCCATCCTCCCAGGGCAGGCTGGGGATTACAGAAGAAGAAGGAGCAGCAGGGAAGGGTGGAATAAGGTGAGCAGCTCCATGAAATTCAGAGTAGCAGGGAGGTAAAATTTTCATCATGTTGGCAAAGAGAGAAAGTAATGAACCTTTGGGTGTTGGGGGATTTTATACTGGAGGGAAACTCCTGGGAGCAACCAAGGTAGCAGCAAGCAGCTGAACCTGGGAAAGCTCCCTGAAATTTGGATTAAAATCATAAAATGTATTAGTACAGCATCTCCAGGTTGAGTACAATTGTACCCTGGATTAATTTCTCCCCCTGTGTGTGTTTCAGGATCTCCAAAGGGGGTAAATGTAATATTCAAATGCTGTCAGAACTCCACAGGAAACATGGAACAAACTGCTGCTGGCTGGTGTTGGTTCTGCTGTCCCAAAGAGAGAGGAGAGAACTGGAGAAGGTGCTGGAACAGGGGAGATCTCCAGGTCAATCCATAAAAGAATCATGTAAGTAAGAGAAATTTGGGGATTT
Organism: Ammospiza nelsoni; assembly: GCF_027579445.1. Classification (NCBI taxonomy): domain Eukaryota; kingdom Metazoa; phylum Chordata; class Aves; order Passeriformes; family Passerellidae; genus Ammospiza; species Ammospiza nelsoni. The sequence continues at coordinate 1,842,215 of NC_080643.1, read as the reverse complement.
TCAGCAAGACCTCAAGGCTGCATAGCTGAGGACAAGTGTGTGACGTGACATGGGGATTGTCACTGACAAATTTTATAAAAAATCCTTTGCCAGAATCTTTTCTCCTGGGAAGCTGGGAAGCTTCAGTTTCTCCCTCTTTTGCTGCTTTGGATGTGATCTGGAGAATTGTTTACCCAGCGTGTGAAATTGTTTTTACTTAATGACCAATCACAGGTGCAGCTGTGTTGAGGCTGTGAGCAGTCACAAGATTTATTATTCATTCTTTTCCAGCCTTCTGATGTCTCCTTTCTCTATCTTTAGAGTAGGTTTAGTATATAATTTTCTTTTAATATAATATATATCATAAAATAATAAATCAGCCTTCTGAAACATGGAGTCAGGATTCTCATCTCTTCCCTACAAATTCCACAGGGATGAATTCCCTGTGCTGCTCCTGCCAGAGCCCTCCTGAGCAGAGCCCTGAGAACAGTCCCTCAGGCAGAGCTCATCTCAGTTATCCTCCTGGAGCATCCTGTCCACAACACCTTTATTGGATACAGGAGACACAGCAGGGACAGGAAAACAGCCAAGGATGCAACAAATAAAAAGGCACTCAAGAAATTAATAGGGAATTAGCACTTCCATTAAGGGGAGATGTGGTTATTGTGGACTGGTAATTGCTGCTTGCTGCGTGTTTCGGGGAGAAACTTCTCATTACATGGAGCCTTCAATCCATCACTTATGATTTAACTGTCACAGACACAAATCCAAAGTGCAGCTGGGCTTCCTCACTGTGCATTTGGGGAGTTTTGGCCTTTGCTATACAGCATCCAAAGTCAGAATGTAATTAAAAATAAATTCAATATTTCAAATACCCAAAGCAAACGTTAGGGGTCTGGCTATTTTGCCATGAGGGATGTTCTGAGCAGCTTTCACCAGGGATAAATGAAGATTGCTGGGGAAATCACTGACCCAATCAGGTGCATTTAATGAAGAAATGAGATAAGGACAAACAGATTTTAACAATTTGTAAACAATTCACCTCACTCAATATATGGGTTTGTTGTATAAGATTAAATTGAATAACTCTCTTACCCCACCAGTTTTGCTGAATGTTATTATTGATAATTAATGAGGCTGATTATTTTTGCTTTGTATATTTAGGCAAACTCAGCTTTTACTGAGAATTAAGCAAAACTTGTGACATCCCCCCACACTGGTCCTTGGTTATATTGTAATAAAAAAAAATGCTAATACTTACATTTGGCATAATATAGCAACAAGCAGCAACATGCAGGACGTGGACACACAGAGCAGAGTGAGAATCCAGGCTGTGGAATTCTCCAGTTTATTTTGCCCTGAATTTCAAGGGGAAAAAAAAAGAAATTAAATGTATTATTTTATTACAGATTATTTGAAATGTGTTTAGAATTTGAATATTTCATTAGATGTTTAATGTGGTTGTATTCAGATCACAAATTAACATGCAGATTTTGAGGACTTGATCCTAGAATAAGAAATTAAATATAGAGCTCCAAGAAGAGTTTCCATGGCACTGAATTTCTGATTTCAGCAATAATTTTCCTTTATTTTGGTATAAAGGAGAGAACAATGGGCTGAGAAGGTGGCATGAACCTGTATTGTGCCAATGAACTGCAACGAATCCCTAAAAATTCCTTTCCATGAGAAAAACTGGGTTAAGCGGTCATGTCCTTGGATATTGTTGAGATTTAAGTAAATTTTTAGGGAAGACCAATTTTGTTTTGCCATCAGAATTAATTTTCCATGTTTGCTGTGTGAGCCAGGCCAGGGGGATGTGTTGGAGAAAGGAGGCAAAACACTGAAAATGTGAATTCGTGGTACAAGAGGGGAAATGTAGTAAACAGGAGTGTAACAGAGTATTTTTTAAGTGAAAACAAGGAAGTTGAGAAACTCCAGAGATAAGAGCAAAGGAGGATGTCTAAGAACAAACAGTTGATAACGTGCAGTGATAAAGGAACTGGTATTTCCACAACAACTTGGTCAGCAAGCAGGAAATACAAAACAGCACGGGGCCAATGATCAGGTGTCAAAGATGCTAAAACCATGTTCTTTTTTCTCCCAGCATTTAAGGAGTGAGATAATTTCAGTAAATTAAGTTTAAATTCCTGTTTTCCTGTTTCCTATTAGAATTTTGTGATGTTGGGCACACTCCTGATTAGGCAGCATTGCTCCCCAGCAATGGGGATGCTAAAAGATGCTAAAAGAATGTTCTTTTTTCCCTCAGCATTGAAGGGGTGAGATAATTTCAGTGAATCAATGGCTGACATGGCCTCTCATATTTATTTCCAGCATGAACATCACAATGAGGGCAGGGAAAAACCTGAAAAAGCTGCAGTGATGCAAGAAAAGGCCTTGAGTTTAAAGCAATCTCTGGAAATTTCACAAAGCATTGCTTAAAACCAATCTTCTTGCAATTAGTCTGTTTTTAATGGAACAGATTGAAATCCCCTTGTCATTAACAAGTCAGGTTTTTCCTTCAAATCTCTGTTTTCCTGTGAGAATTCTGGGCAGGCTCCTGGTGCGGCAGCATCGTTTCCCCAGTTAGCAGTGGGATTTTGGGCACTCTCACCAATGTGAATGATGGCACTCCAGTCACTCCAGACTCCTGGGGCTCGGCAGATGTGGTTGAGGTTGGCCCTGATCCTGATGGAATATCTGCTGCTGGCATCCACTCTCAGCTGGAAACTGCTGGAGGAGAGGCTCAGGATCTGTCAGGAGCACAAGTTGTGCTGTCACAGATTAATTAAGACTCAACCGTTCAGAAAACAAATTCAAACTGTGTTTATCTTTTTTTTGTTATCATCATTATTAACTGCAAGCTGCTGGCCTTGCTTTGGAGGTAAGAATCCCACTTTTATAGGTGTAACTTCTCCTAACACACCAATATTCCAGGAAAAATTCCTGGGAAATGCCTCGTTTCTCCATTCTTCTTCCAGATTCTCAATGCAGCATTTTCTAAATGGGAAAAACTGTTCTGAGCCCAGATGCACAAGCTGAATAAATCCAATTTTGTCCTGCTTTCACAAGTTCCTTGGGGATGGTTTGTTGCAGATTGAAAAGGAACTGAGGAAAAGAGGAAGGCAAATTCCAGCTGGAGAGGACAGGAATGTTGGATAATCTTGGATGCTGGAGGAACAATTACCTGCTTGTTACCTGACTTCAGGTTGATGAGATAAAATTCATATTCAAAACATTCCTCGTGGAAAGGAGAAATTGGCTTCTCCCACGTGGCCAGGAGATCATTTTGCTCCAGGGATATGCTGATATTTCTGGGAATATTCACTTTCTCTGCAGAAAGAAAACCATACAGGTGAGTTATTTATAGAGACAAGTTTAAATACTAAAAACCTGGAGCGTTTTATAACCTGATAGTGTTTCCAAGTAGGACCTATAATTATTGAACTTATTTCCCTTTTTGGACTGAAAAGATAAGGATTTAAGAGGAATAACTACATTGCTGGTAATAGTTATAGGAAAACAGGTTGGAAAATCCACTTTAATTTTTGGAAATTTAGATTACTGGGGAAAGAGGAATTAATAAAATTAATTTCCACAGAAGTATTAAACTAATGATAGAATAGTTAGGAAAACTTCATTTCCAGGAAGAAGAAAATACAGATGTAGCCAGGAAAGTTACTGAAAAATGAAAAAAAAAATTCAAAGGAATTCAGCTGCTGTTGTGGGGATGATTTCTAAAAAGAAAATTTGTGATTTTTTTTTCTCTTAGTGAAGTGATGAAAATGAGAACTCTCATCTGTTTAAAAAAAGAAAAAGGTATGGAACTAATGCAGGAAAGTAAATTATTTGTGTGGATGAAAGATGATAGACAATCATGGCTGATATTCCCTTTTATTCCAGACTGTAATGTCTTCCTTTACAGGACAGGGTTAACCTGAACACCACATGTCTTACTGCTTTTTAAAAAAGGCTGCAAAGTTAAGGGTAATAAAAACAGTGTTTTAAAGTCTATTGACTAAATCAACTGAAAATTAATATTGGAAATAATGCTTTAGCTAACAAACAGCAAACTAATTGCCTTTACTAGCTTTTAGCTAGTAAAGGCAATTCTATAGCAATTCTTTTAGCAATTCTATAATTTAAAATAGATGGTTAAAATCAAATTTAGCTAAAACAATCCAGTTATTTCTTTCAATTCCCTTAAGATGACTAAACAAAATCAACGCATCCTTTCACCTGCATTAAGAACCACTCAATCCAACCGAGCTTCCTCACATTTTGACAACCCTGCCAGACATTTTTGATATTTTTTTATGTATTCCTACTCACCAATGGCATTTTGGTTAAATAACTGCTGGAAAGGCTTGATTGCAGCACGTTTGCTTGAGCCATTAATGTGAATGACAATGAGGTTGTCAATCTCACCAGGTTGAATCTGAGTACTTGAAAATCTGCACTCAATATTCCTGCTCCACTTGTCTTTGCTGTAAGTGGGACATTCCTCTGTGTGTGTCTCATACCTAAATTAAAATGCTGGTGAGACAGGGTGCTCTTAAAGAAATTCCCTGCTGGCTGGAGAAGCAGCAAACACCAACCTGTAAAACAGGAAATATTTGGTGTCCTCTGGAGCCCCTTGGCCAGGGAGCCAGCTGCAGTGGAGAGAGACATTGCCAGGGATGGTGACGTGGGTGACACAGGACAGGTTGGTGACAGAGGTCTCTGCAGCACCTGGAGAGGCAAGGAATTACAGAGCAGAAAGAAAACCTCACTGCAAAAATCATAACAAGTTCCTGTTGTTAAAACACTTTGGTTACAGTTTGGGCCATTGTAGCTGTGTCTGTTGCATCCAATTCTCCTTTTTTATTCCAGTTTGGGCCTTTCTAGCTCTGTATGTTACATCTAATTTTCTTCCTTATTTATTCAATTTTGGACCATTATAACTGTGTCTCTCTTCCTTTTTGATTCCAGTTTGGGCCATTATAGCTGTGTCTGTTACATCTAATTTTCTTCCTTTTTAATTCCAATTTGGGCCATTGTAGCTGTGTCTGTTGCATCCAGTTCTCCGTTTTTATTCCAGTTTGGGCCATTGTAGCTGTGTCTGTGCATCCAATTCTCTTCCTTTTTGATTCCAGTTTGGGCCATTGTAGCTGTGTCTGTTGCATCTGTTTTCTTCCTTTTTGATTCCAGCTTGGGCCATTTTAGCTGTGTCTGTGCACCCAATTCCCCTCCCCATCACACAGCTCAGTGCCTTGGGAAGGATGCAGTTCCCAAGCAGTGAGTAAAGCCGTGCCACACAGCTCTGTGTATTTCATGTGCAACAAGGCAGCAATATCCTAGGTGCACCGTGCTAGGTTCACTCAGCCTTAGCAAGGCATTGTTAGAAAATTTTATAGGTGTTGTTGACATTTTGCCCCTCCAGATTGTACTCCAGGCTCCACTGCAGCAGGGAAAGGTCTGGACGAAATCCTTTTGTAGCAGGTAGAGCGGAAAACGCCGTATTTTTATTGTGAAGAACTAAACCTGTCACCTTTCAATGTTTAGTCCACAGATTGGGGCAGAACACAAACCCCAGGCCCTCTGTGGGTTTTCTTACCTGGCAGAGGTGGGAGGTGTCCCTGCACCCAGTCGCTGCCCCTCTGGAGGCCCTCCTGGAGCAGCAAGGTGCGCACGCGGGCGGAGAAGCCGTTGTGAAGCGCCGCTGTTCGCACGCTGTGGGTCCTGCTGGTGTCATACTGGAAACAGAAAATACCAAATAACCACAGGGGATGGGAGGAAAAATAAGGGACCTGCAGAGACTGAGCCACGCGTTGGGGTGAGCTCAGTGAGCTGAATGGGGAGCCAGTGTTCAAAGCAGGATCCATGCTCCCCTCGAGATGAAAACTGCAATTCCCAAGGCTCACCCCGGCAGAACTGTGTCCACAAGGATGGCTGAGATGGAATCTCTGCAGCTCCCAAAGCATGGGTTTAGATAAAAGAGAACAGTGGGGATTTAGCCTTCTTGGGATCCTTGATTTATTTTTTTCTCTTACCTCTTCTGGCTCAGGGCTCAGGATTTTCACATCGTATCTAATGGTGGAGTTGTTTTGTTCCTGAGCAGGGTTTGGCTCCCACTGTAACAGCACTTGTGCTAATGCAGAGACTGTGAGGGTGAAGTTAACAGGTGGCAAAACCTGGACTGGAAGGGAGAAAACAGAAATATCCATCAGTGTCCAATCCAGTGAATTGTTTAGAGCAATACCTCTCTGCAAGCAGTGAGCAATACAAGCAAATAATTTCATTTCAATATTATGTTTTCTTAACAGCTCCTTATAAAATATTTCTAATATTTGACCAAAAAAACCTTTAAATAAACAAAACCCCATCAAATAAGAGTTTAGCTTGAAAAATGAAATTTTTACAACAGCTTCAACTTGAAAATTACTGTGGTACATTACATTTGGCTTGTTAATTAAGTTCAGAGTTTCCATCTTGGTCCTCATTGTCACACAGGGCTGATGGAGTGATCAACTGCATGAACAATTCTCACCCCCACCAGCTTGCAGAAGAGGGCAGCGTGGGGGGCTTTCAAAGAGAAGGTTGACAGCCGCAAGAAGTTGCATGTGAGAGTAGAACCAAAATGATGAACAGAGGAATTAAGCCCAAATGGAAGGAAACACAGAAGGATGGGAAGGATAATTTAAAATGACAGGGCAAGAAGGATTCCTGGAGCTCCCTTGGAAATGAGGAGGAGCTCATGCTGGGGGAAATGTTAGCGTATAAATAGCAGGGCCGTGAAATAATCAATCTGCTCCCCTCCAGCTCTTCAGAGCCTGCTCTCCCTTATTTGCCAAACCCCAGGCAGTTGAGGGCCATCAGCACCCCTGGGAGTGCCCAAGGCCAGGTTGGATGTGACTCTGAGCAGCCTGGCACAGGGGAAGGGGTCCCTGACCATGGCAGAGGGTGGAACTGGATGGGCTTTAAGGTCCCTTCCAGCCCAAACCATTCTGGGATTCCATGATCAGCCCTCATTTCTCTTCTCCTGTGATTCCAAACTTGGATGCCCAGGAGTTCACATTGCAGTAGGAAAACTGCCCCAGCAAGGCTCAGAAAACCCCAACACAAGTTGTGTCCCCATGACTGGAGATTCTTTTCTCCCAGAGCAAACCGGGCACCAACTGGGAACAGTCTGGGACAGGGCACTGCCCTGGCAGCTGGAAACTCCTCACCTCCTGCACCTTGAGGAGTGTTTGTTGTCCAGAGGAGGAGCAGGAAAGCTGGCATCCCACTGGCCATCATCTTTGGGTGGTGGATGGGCACAGCCAGGCATCAGCCCACCAGCCTTGGCACCGTTTCACAGGAGCTAAAAATGAACAAAGGTTAAAGCCAAGCCAAGGGTTAAACACCCAACCCAAGGATCACAATCTATCCCCAAGATCAAAGGGGTGAAACTGCTGCCTTGCAGGGATAGACTCTTCTTTTCTTGCAGGAAAATGCTTTTGTGGAAGCTAAATTTAATATAGGTACACAGAGCACGTTTCATGTTGCTCCCTTTGCCAGGCCTCTCTGAAAAGCTGCTGCTTTCAAACCTTCATGTGGGGATGTTTAGGGCATCTGTGGATTTAAGCATTTCTCCATGGAAGGTGAGTCGGGTTCGTGTAGACTGGCTTTGGGGAGAGTCCCATTTCCTCCAAGAACAGAAATAACCATATTTTAGCTGCCACTCTATATAAAATAGCTGCTTACTGGGATTTACTGTCTAGTTACTCCCCCAATAAAGCTCTCTGAAGACACAGCTACTGCTCACCTCAAGGCTAATTCTCCACCATTAATTATTGGTGTAAGAGAAACTGCTTTGTTTGTTCCTAATTTCAATGAACAACAATTTTTAATGCTTAAACCCAGCATTTTCTTATGGATGGTTTCATGAATTACTGGGAGAAAAAAAAAAATCTCAGTGTAATCATTCATGTATAACCTAATATAAAAATGGGCATTCAGAACAGCAGCTTTCCAAAATGTTCTTACTGAAGAGAAATGCACCCCCCAGCCCACTCTCAACAGCTCCCTGGGGCACTACAGCAATTGCTCACACGGAAAACACAATATTTTCCAATGGTAATGAGCAGGAATAACCCAGGGACTGGAAGCATTCCCACTGATCACAGTTGGAATAATTCTGCTGTACAGTAACTATTTTTCAAAATGCAGTCTGAGTGCTGAGTTCATTAAAATGACACATCATCTGCAGTAGAGTGTGTTTTTAATGTCCAACTCCTCTCATTATCTATATTCACATTTTGTGCCTCTCTGCTTTCCTGACAGCCCAAATGTGCACAAGGCCAGCTGAAGCTCAGGAGTTTGCTAATGGATTACTCCTGGGGAGCCAGAGTTTGATTTTGTGTATGTTGGATTATGGAATGACATCTTGGCCAGGCATTTTGGTCCTCCCAAAATGTAGCAAGCCACAGACAATGGGACAAATATTCTTTACAGCACACATTTCTGCCTGCAGAAATTACTGACATCAGGCTTTCTTTGCTGCTTCAGGAAATATCCTTTCATTTACCTGATGAGACCAGTAAATACTCTAATATTAATTTTTCTCTGTGTTTAGAAGTAAAAATTCATTATGCTCACATCCTTGAAAATAAAAAATAACTTTGGGAAAGAAGCTTCATTAGTTTCACTGCTGAGAGCATTCACTCTTTTTTTCCTAAAAAAAGCAATTACTTCAGTGCATTATTTTTTAAAAATCTTTTAAAAGCCTCATGTTTTGCAAGTGCTTAGCATTCACATCTACTTGAATAATGTCAGTGTGTTGGTTTCAGGCATTATTATAACTACAACAGCTGACTTTCCCTTGGGTTTATTTAAAGTGGGTTTGGCTACCTGTGGATTTTTTGGTTTTAATTTGTCCACAAAAAGTTAAGGGTTATGATTTTTCTTTTCCCTATACTTTCAAAAAGATCCTAAAGATATTTTTTTCTGCCTAAAAGCTTGCATGTATTAGATCTTATATTTTCTGTGCAGCACGTTAGTGAACTGAAACTGGATATAAAACGTTACTGTAATTCAGATGAGTCCTTATTTATTATCCTGTTCTTTTCAGTTTATTTTTTCTTGCTTTGTTTTCCAAAATGCTATTTGTCCTTTTCTTGCTGCCAGTCTAAGACTGACAGCACAGCTTCTGGAAGCTGTATTTCTGCAGCTGTGTAAGACCACAGCCCCTGAGAACAAACTGTGGTACCCTATTTCATGGGAGAAAATGCTGAAAAGAGAATCAAAGTAAGTGTATTCAAGTAAAGATGGTAACTAGAAGGCTACAAGAGGATTGTGCTCCTCACAAAAATGGATATGGTAAGTTTTCAGGACAAAGTTCTGATTATGTTTTGGTTATATAAGTAATGAGCAGAGGGTAAAGGGGATATTCCCTTTGTGCAAGGAATGTATTCCTTTTAGAAGGACAGTAGAAATCCAAAGCACAAAAACCAGCCTCCTAAAAGTAATGATTTTCTCCCTTACAGCTGATGTGTCCCAACACCTCCCAAGCAACAAAGAAGCAGCAGTTTCCAGGTGCCTTTCCCAGTGCAAACTTTTGCAAAGCAGGACCCTGGCAGTGTGCAGAGCAAGCGCAAGGCAGACCCCGAGCACAGCAGACACCCCAGAGGTTACCTGGGCATCTCAGAGTCCTGCCAGGAGCTGGGGCTGCGTGTTCCCCGTGCCCTGGGTGCTCTCCCTCTGGGTTTCTTTTATAACTGCTGCCCTCCAAGTGCCAACAGGGCTGGTGCCTCACAGGAGATGGCAGAGGACAAGTGAGATAAGCACGCCTTGAAAAAGGGAACTGTGGATTTAACCACAGGGTGGAAGGCTGCACACAGGCACGGTCCAGCCCAGAAATGGGGTTATTTTATTTATATACGATGGTCTGAGAGTGCTCTGATGACTTTTCAAGAGGAGGAGCAATGTGATGGCTGACTGCAAAGAAGTACCCTACAGCCACACTGCTGATATCCCAGTGTGTTCTTTCCCTAGAAAATCAAACCCAGACATTGCTGGAAAACTATGTATGTTTTGACCAGGTTTTTTTATGCCATCTTGTCCAAAGCTCTGGCCACACAATCTTGCAGCATTTTGGGAAGTTACCAGTGCCAGAGCAAAACCAGCTTTCTAATACTGTGCTGAGAGCTTTGAGCTGAGATCTGTTGGTTGGATCACTTCTGCATGGCCCAGAGGAGCTGTGGATGCCCCATCCCTGGAAGTGTTCAGGGTTGGATGGAGCTCATGGAAGGTGTCCCTGCCCATGGCAGGTGGTTGGAACAAGGTGAGCTTTAAGGTTCCTTCCAGCCCAGCCCATTCCATGACTCTGTGATGGTATTGCAGGCTCACAGATGGGAGAGGGAACAGAATCCAACCCTGCAGAAAGTGGGGCTGTATGTGATGGAGTTATAGGAAGGATGAGATGAAGGCCAATGACTCACCCTCATTAACGACCTGGCATCCAAGTTATTAACATGTAGGTGACACAAGCTTGGAGGGGAAAGTGTTTGGGGTTCGAGACACAATTAAAGCTCCTGTCAAATTGGTGAAAATGGGTGTAATTCAATGTGGGCAAGATCTCAACTGCATTTAGACATTATCAAGTGCGCATTAATAGCAATTATCACTCATATCACTGATATCTGCTCCACAGAACAGGATGGGGTTTTGGGTCAGGAGGAATTCCCATCCCTGGGGTGATTTAAAGCTCTGTGGATGTGGCACTTGGGGACAGGGTTGAGTTGAGCTGTTGGGGCTGGGCTGGACTCGATGGTCTTGAAGGTCTCTTCCAACTCAGTGATTCAGTAAGGCTTTTTATCAATCTCTCCCGGCTGAGCACAGTCGGGTCGGTCCCGCTGAGGGAGCGGGGGCGGAGCGGGGTCCGGCCCGGCCCCGGGGCGGTGCCGATCCGCGGTGGTGCCGCCTCACCGAGCCCGGCCCGGCTCTGGGGCGGTGCCGATCCCCGAGCCCGGCCCGGCCCCGGGGCGGTGCCGCCTCACCGAGCCCGGCCCCGGGGCGGTGCCGATCCCCGAGCCCGGCCCGGCTCTGGGGCGGTGCCGATCCGCGGTGGTGCCGCCTCACCGAGCCCGGCCCCGGGGCGGTGCCGATCCCCGAGCCCGGCCCAGCTCCAGGGCGGTGCCGCCTCACCGAGCCCGCCCCGGGGCGGTGCCGATCCCCGAGCCCGGCGCTGCTCTGAGCTCATCGGCCGGCGCCGGCGATCCGGGAGCTGGGCCCCGGTGAGTGAGGGGGCGGCGGGCCGGGGCGGCCGTGCCGCGGATGTGGGCTGAGCTCTGGGTTGTGCCCCGCAGGGCCGGGCTGCGGCTGCTGCGGCGGCGGCACGGCGGGAGCGGCTCCGGCACGGGCACCATGAGGCTGCAGGCGCCGCAGTTCCAGGCGCTCTTCACGCCGGGGCTGCGCAGCGTGGCCGGTGAGTGCGGGGCGAGCTCCGAAATGTCCCTGAGCGCAGCCCCGGGATGGTTCGGGTTGGGAGGGACCTTAAAGCCCATCCCTGCCATGGCAGGGACACCTTCCACTGTCCAGGCTGCTCCCCATCAGCCCCAATGCCCACCCTGGCCTTGGGCACTGCCGGGATCCAGGGCAGCCCCAGCTGCTCTGGGAATTCCATCCCAGTCCCTCCCCAGCCTAAGAAGAAAACCTCACTCCTGAACCCACCTTCCCTCACCTTATTGCCCTTCCCCCTTGCCCTGATAAAGTGTCCCCGAGCATTTTTCTGCTCCCAGAGCCTTCTCCAGGCCGAGCAGCCCCAGCCAGTCTCCAGGGACATGTCAGAGCTCGTTTTCCCCTCTGTAGGCCAATTCCATGATGCTCTGTTGTTCATAGAGAAATTTGGGCTCGTGGCTCACTGTTCTCTGCTGTAAATAATCTGAATTATTTTCCCTTGTCAGCCCCTGACTGTTCAAAATTATCCCCAGCCCAGAGTCCCCAGGACCAATTAGAGACCTGCCATAGTTAAGTTTTAAAAAAGCTTCAGAAAAATAAATCAGAATGACAGGGGAAATACCTGTGGGTGCTGAGCTGTGCCCTGAATTAGTGCATTTTGTATGAAACTGTGAGTTATTTGCTCCTTCCTGCACATTTAAGTGTTTATTCCTACATCTGTGATCTCAATTTTGTGAGAAGGCAGGTTACGGCTGACTGTGCCATGGGTTTATTGCTGTTTGGTTTCCTTCCCTTCCCAGACCTGTTTGAGAAGAAGAACTACGAGCTGAGAATAGCAGGAGGGGCTGTGAGGGATTTACTGAGCGGAGTGACACCACAGGACATCGATTTTGCCACCACAGCCACCCCAGCAGAGATGAAGGAGATGTTCACAGCAGCTGGGGTTCGTCTGATCAATAACAAAGGAGAGAAACACGGGACCATCACTGCCAGGGTTGGTTTGGGATTTGTTTGGATCTTTTTTACCTGTCTGTGGATGTCCAGTAGAAAATTGGCTCCTTATTTGTTAAAGTATCACAGCAAGAGTTTAAGTGTGACCCTGCTTTAAAGCCTGGAGTGATTTTTTTTGATTATTCATTGTACAATTCAAGTACTTACCATGTTTTAATGTATGTAACCCATTCATGCTGCTGTGTCATCACCAGAAAAAATAATCTTGGCTCCCCACACATGATCCTAATGTTTCCTGCTCCTGATTTCTTCTACCTTGCTCTCAGTCCATCTCCTGCAGGAAGATTTCTGCATGCTCTGTAGAAAATAAATTATGTCAGGATGATTTTCAGAAGTTCCTATTTCTCACTCTGTATGAAAACCTTGCACATGTTGATGTGCACGTGTCCACCTACTGTACACAAACACAGGGCTGAAAAAGGAGCAGGTTTTGCATTTAATTTCGTTTAATTTCAGTTCATTTCATGTCGTGGTTGTGTTGAAGTAACGGTGTCTGTGGGATTTGCAGCTCCACGAACAGAATTTTGAAATCACCACTCTGCGCATAGACGTGGTCACCGACGGGCGGCACGCCGAGGTGGAGTTCACCACGGACTGGCACAAGGATGCTGAGAGGAGGGACCTCACTGTCAACTCCATGTTCTTAGGTACATCTGAGAAGCACTTAGGTAGATGAAGCACTGCATTTGAGTTTTGCCACTGAATTCTGTCTCTGTCAAAATCTGTATAAGTATAGAGATGATCTGACAGAGCAGCTCAAATCACACAACTTGTCATTTCCAAATGAGAGTGGTTCATTGTGTCAGCCACATTTATAAATTGATATTTCATTTTTCTTTTTTTTTCTAGGTTTGGATGGGACACTCTATGATTTCTTTAATGGCTATGAAGACTTGAAAAACAAGAAAATCAGATTTGTGGGCAAGGCAACTGAGAGAATACAAGAAGATTATTTAAGAATCCTGAGATACTTCAGGTAAGAGGTTTTGCCTTTCCTTGATAAATAAACTGTATAAAGCTTTAAAAACATGCAAAAAGATACCAGTGATGTAAAAAGAGTTGTAGTTGTCATGTTTCCTTTCCAACCTAAATGGTTTTATGATTGTAAGTGGAATAAGTTGTATAATTGTAAGAATTCTTTTAAATTGTTTTAATTATAAGAATAATTGTAAGTTTTCCAATCTAACATCCAGTGGGTTTTTATTTGGCAGATTTTATGGAAGAATTGCAGAGAAACCTGGAGACCATGAACCTATTACACTGGAAGCAATTAAAGAAAATGCCAAAGGCTTGGCTGGAATATCAGGAGAAAGGATTTGGGTGGAACTGAAAAAAATTCTGCTTGGAAACCATGTCAATCATTTGGTTCAGCTTATGTATGAACTGGATATTGCCCAGTACATAGGTAAAGTGAAATGAAGTTTGATTTCCTACTCTTGTATCTTATACAGAAAGAATTTTGTGGCAAATTGACATCAAACCCACTTTTCTTACTAACACTCCTTTGCACTTTTTCTGTGTTTTTTAGGGCTACCACTTGGTGGGAATTTAGAGGAATTTGCCAGAGTCAGTAAAAACATCCACAACCTGTCTCCAAAACCCATGACTGTCCTGACATCCTTGTTCAAGGGGAAGGATGATGTCACAAACCTGGACCTGAGGCTGAAAATCTCCAAGGAAGAGAAGAACCTTGGCCTTTTCTTGGTGAAGCACAGGCAGGAATTAACCAAAGGCTCGGGGCCAGAACCACTCAGACCATACCAGGACTTCCTGATGGATGTGAGTGGAGTTCACTTTGCTCCACTGGGGCTTCTCAGGAGCTGAATTCATTCCAAGACATTCCTAAAACCCAAACCTGCTGTGTTTTAGCAGTTCTGAGCACCCTGTGCTCTGGAGCAGGTTTTGGGCTGATTTAAGTCAGTCAGGCTGGACAATGTCACATTTATTTCCTTGTGACCTTCCCTTTGCTGTGCTCTCCTGCTGGAATATCAATCAGGAGCTGCCCCTCAAGGAGGATTTGGCTTTTTTCTGTCAAATTCAGCTCTGAATGGTGAATGGAAAATCAGTGCAAATTCCTGGTGTTCTTCCCAAGGCAATTTTTAGGTGATTTGGAGGTGAATTTTTAGGTGATTTTGGGGATTTTTTGACAATTCTTTTATGTGATTTTTGGTGTGATTTTGGGGTGATTTTTTGGAGTAATTTTGGAGATTTTTATGGTGATTTTGAGGCGATTTTTTAGGTAATTTTGAGGTGAATTTTTAGGTGATTTTTGGGCAATTTTTTCTGTGAGTTTTGAGGCAATGTTTAAGTTATTTTTGGGGTGATTTTTGAAGCGATTTTCGGGATTTGGATTTTTGGATTTGAGGTGATTTTTAGGTGATTTTGAGGCCAATTTTTAGAGGACTTTTTGGCAAATTTTGGGATGATTTTTGGGATTTTTATGGTGATTTTTTGGGGTGATTTTGGGTGCTGTTCCTTAGGCAACCTGGGATGTTCTTCCACAGCACAGTGAGGTCACTTCCAGCTGAATTCTGATCCTGAGGGCAAGGAGCAGTCCCAAGGGCCAGGCCTGTGTCACCAGGAAAGGTGATGGATAGGGATCACAGCTATTACCTGGATTCAGGGAGTCTCCAGGCATCTCCCCCAGACCCTGAAAAACTCAGTTTTAATTTCTGTGAGGCAGGAGAGAGCCTTGCTGCCATAGTCCCAGCCTGGCCAAGATCCTGCCTAACAGGGATAATGGGAATAGCACAATGCTGAGCACACTTAGAGCTGTTTCATACTGAAACCTCTCTTTTTTTTCCTTTTTTCTCCCAGTCTAGAGAAGCCAACACCAACTCCAAGATCTTTGAGCTGCTGAAGTACCAAGGAGAGGAGCAGCTTCTGAAGGAGATGCAGGAATGGACTGTGCCCTCGTTCCCTGTCAGTGGCCACGACCTCAGGAAGATGGGGGTGTCCTCGGGGAAGGAGATTGGGACAGCCCTGCAGCAGCTGAGGGACGAGTGGAAAAAGAGTGGCTACCACATGGATAAAGAGGAACTGCTGAGCTGCCTCAAGAAGCTGTAGAGTGAATAATGGCAGAACTGTTTGTGCCCTGAGCTGAGTGGAACTGAGCTCCCAGGAAACTGAGCCTCTCACAGCATCTGTCACATTTAACATTTTCATTACTGATCCCTAACTTCTGCAAGGAGAGGTTGCATTTTGTAATAATGTAAACACTGTTTGCCAAATCCCACCTTCTCAACCTCTCTTTGCTATTCTTAGTGATAAATATTTTATCATGACTTAGGGCATGAGAGGTGACAGCAAGATTTTTCTCCTTCTGACTTTCTATATCCAAAGAAAAAACCCCAAAATGTTGTTTGCATCCTCTAGATAAAATCATGGAGGGGTTTTTATGTGCCTAGAGAAAGTGAGGAAACAATGGGCTCTACCTTAATTCTTTTTGTACTTAAAACTGGATAACAGATGGAAACAGTCACTCCAGCAGTTCCCAAGAGCCTTGCCATGGACAACCAGGCTGTTTTCTAGGACTGTTTTTATTTTCCAGAATTCCAGGATTAGTTTTAGTTAAAAGAATGCTTTGGCTGAGTCATTATCATGAATTTTCAGTAACTTATCAGTGAGTAACTGAATCCACAGCAAGCTGGTGAAGGTTCTACATTGTATTTTCAACTCCAGGTGTGAGACAAACTATTAATGTTAATTAACATGAGATCCAGCTCCTTGTCTTGGGGATTTGGAGCTGAGCTATTCCTGGTCTCTATGGATGTCTTCCTGTCCCTGGGGTTTTTGGTGTGCTGTTAAAATCTCTGGGAGCAGCTCTTGTGTGCACAAATCTTGTTGCAGGTTGAAGTTTTCCTACAGAACCATGGTAACAAATAAAATCCTTTGGATTTCATGTTCCTTGGATATCATTTTGCAACACTAGATGGCAACACTGGAGCAGTGCTGGGAAAAATCAGCATTTTGGGCTTTCACACTACTGATTTTCCTGGGATGTCTGGTCCTTTAAATAAATTATCCTGAAGGTGCCTGGGAATTTGTGGGAGCCAGCAAGAGAAGGAAAGGCTGTTTGTTAGTCAGGCAAATCCCACAAGTACAGGATGGTGCTTAATTTAATGAGGTGATTAAATTGAAGCCTCCTTTGTGTCATTTCTGGAACTACTGAGATCTTGGGAAGGAGGTGACAAAACTCAGGGCTGTAGAGTCCTTTAAAGGTTTCACCAAAGTGCAGCTTTAGGGCAAAGGCTGTGGAGGAAAATAACAACACTTAACTTTTACCCAACAGTGCTGTCAGGGTCCAACTCCCCTTGGAGAGAGGATTTTTAAGGAGAAAAGCTTGAAATTTATGGTCTTGGCATGGACCAAATGGATACTTTGTCCAAAGTTTAGCAGGAGATCTCCCATGAGTGCTGAGCTTCAATTTGCAGCTGTTTGCACAATTTGGACCCCCAGGATGAAGGATGACAACCCCAATCATGCATATGAACAGCAAGGAATGATTTATTTAAATGGATGCTGGTAATGATTAGCATGAAAAGACTTCAATCAGAATTATTTACTGCACAGTATAGAGGCTGTGCATAGTGCACTATTAAATCAATACAAAGCCAGTTTAATTATTAGTAAATAGAAACTGATGGGTTTAATTGGAGGTTATTTGGCCAAGCTGGTCACTAAAAACAGGGCGAACACCATTTCCTCCATCCCTCACTGATAACACAGAGGATCCTGTTAGAAAACAGCAAAACCAGATTGTTCCACAAGCACCTTCATGGACAGTCCTGCTGGAATTCAGTGCAGGGAGCACCTGTGTTCCAACACCTCTAAACATCAGCCCCTGCCTGAGCTTTCCCATTGGTCTATTGAGCATTTCTGTTCATCTTCAAGAAGAATTAACCCCTAGGAAAATGAAAGGCATGAAATAAAAAATATTCACATATTTTAGGCAAGCAGTGCCAGCTTGGAATCTGGAAAAACGTTGGGCTTAAATAAACTCTCCTCTTTAGAGTATGGTTGTTTAAATTGTTTGATACACATGTGATCAAGTAAAGTTCTCCAACAGATTACTTGACTAATTAAATGACATTCACAATGGGTTTTAATTACCTGACACCCTCCCCTCTCTCCCACACCATTCCTTACCTTCTCTGCCCTGGGCCAGTCGAGCCAGCACAGACTTGGAAGTGAAACTTTTACTTTTTGCAGTCAAAAACTCATCATAAACCCAAATGTTTCCTTTTCCCACCCTGACAATCAGCAAAACCAGGTGAGTTTTGAAACAAATTGATTTTTATTCTTTGCAAATATTTGCAAGCCACAAGATTTGTCAGAAAAGTTGTCCCAAAAGGCAGAGAGAAGGAAGAATTAAAGCAGAGACTGGGCTACCCCTGGAGCAGTGCACAGAGCAATTAAAGGTGACAAAGAGAGGAACAAATGAACTGCAGCACAGCCAAAAAGAGCATTAATAAAAGACAAATGAGTATCTGAAATATTTCAGACCCAGTGTACAAGTGGTTCTACCTATTTGTCAAAATGAACCTAAAATAAATGAAAAGTTGCAAAGTTACAGCTCTGACTGGGGGTGTTGGTGATGCTGCAGTGATGGCTTGGAAATGAGTCTGTGCTGTAAATCCTGTGACCCCTCAGTCGTGCCCATTGGATTAATTAATGAATTAATTCCTGCAGGAAGCTACTCAGCCAATCAATGGGGTAAATGTAGTAAATATTCACCAAACCCGCTTTCCTCTGATTAGCTCTCTGAGCAGTTGCTGTGTAATTTTCCATAATGATGCTCCAAATTTTCCCCTTATTCCCACCAACAGTTTTCTCTTCACAACAGAGAAAAGGATGGAAAATACGAACCAGTGTAAGGAACCATCCCCAACCCACACCTGGAGTGCTGGATGCTCTGACAGCTCCCAGATTCACCAGCACAGGATTTAACCTGGCAAGTGTCACGGACTCAGTATAGCAAGCACTGCACAGGTTTAGCACATGGAACAGCATCATCAACAATGACATTTAATTAGCATTAATTTACTCCTGACTTACCTCGATTATGTTAGTTTACATTTGACTATATACATAAAACACCATAAAATGCTTATTCTGGATTCAAACATTGCCATTTTTAATTGAGAATCCAAAAGACTCGGCCAAAAGAACTGAACCTTTAAAATTCAGTGACAGCTGAGAAAATCCTTTTGAAATTCCCTTCCCAGCCCCCAGTGACTGCTCACACCAAGGCAGCACCTTCCAACTTCTTGTCACCACCAAGGCCCACTGAGGGCCACAGGAACAACAGACAGGAGGGACTCTGGGGGGAAAGGAACAAAATATCCCAAATACACAGCCCAGATGTGCTGGGTGAGGGAAAGCCAGGCCTGGTTCCAGTGGATTCACTAACACAGAGCATCCAGTCTCCCTCTCGCACCAGTGCCTGGCTTTCCAAGCTTATCATGAATCATTATCCACATCCAGGATGTTTTCTGGATGAAAAGGAGCCACCATCACCCTCTGCTTGCTCAGAGCCACATCCCAAATTCTGCTTTCCACAGTTCACTGCCAAGCCAGGGCACTGCACAGGGAACTGAGCACGGAATTAAAGGTGTCTAAGAAGAACAGAAGCAGCACAGAGGTAGAAAGTTCCAAAGAACTAAACCTGAGTTACACAATTAATCTCTACATACCTGGCAAGACAAATACCCAGCAGGAAGTCCATGGTTTGGGGTGTTTTCCACACTCCTGGTGTGCCAGGCTTGGCCTTGGCCCTCAGCTGAATGATCTGTCCTTGCTACACCTGCCTGGAGCCTGACTCATGTCTTACACCTGACTAGTTTAACATCACTGTGAAGAAATGAAGAGTGAATGATAAAAGCTTCACAAGAAAAACAAGTGTTTATGTGCACAAGCACTAAAAAAATCTCCATTGCCATCAAAAAAGTGCATTCTGTGAGGGAAAAAAAGATAAATCGCTGGCAAAAGCTGCCCCAGATTGGCACCCAATTTGTGGAGCAAAGACAAAACAAAAACCAAACCAAAACCCAAGAAACCTCCCCACAAAAAAGCACTGCCTGTATTCCTATTTTATTTGGAAACTTTTGCTCTTTATAAGGTGATAACGTGAAATTTTACTTTATGATCTTAAAGTTACAATGAAATAATTAAAAGAGATTTTTCCTTCCCTTTGTCACAACAAGTACTACTGAAAAATCCACCTCAGTGGGGTGGTTTAGAGTCCTTCCCAATCCCCTGGCCACCTCCACTGGTAAATTAACCAGGAATAATTTGGGGAAGTGACTGAAGCACACTGAACAGAACATGACAACGCTGTTTTACCCTCTGGGACTGACCTGTGCACTTCTTACCAACAGTTTAAAATTTAAGACTTCTAAAGTCAAATGGACTAAACAGATGAGACAACTTGTAAGGAACTGACACTTCCCCACGGGGTCCATCCTGGGAGGAGCTGCAATCCCAGCTTTGCACATTCCAGCACTCAGAAATGCTCAGGCTGCTTCTCTCTTCCACGGTTATTCAGCAAAAAGCTGAGAAACAGCACAAGCAGCAAACCTGAAGGACTTCAGAGAGTTAGCAACAGGGATTCCCAGCAAACCACGTGTAAGTGTGTTATGGCCAACACTCCACAGCAGCTACTGCCATCTACCATCCCGGGAACACCGCAGCAATCAGACTCTGCTGGTTGGGATTTCAGTTTGGTTTTAGTTTCCATCCCCCTTCCTTCCTTCACTGCAGGTGGGAACTCCACAGGTCCAGTCTCAGCTGTGTCCAGGTGGCTCAGAGATTTCCCGGTGTCCCGCTCCTGGTGTGTCCGGTGCCCTGTGCGGGAGCAGCACGGGCAAGGGCCGAGCTGGTTCCCGGCGAGGGTTGGGCACAGGAGGAGCAGCAGCCCCGGGCAGGGCCCCGGCTGTCACAGGCACAGCAGCGGCGAGCGGCCGCGCTCCGCGTCCTCGGCGTCCTCGGGCATGCGGGGCAGCAGCGCCGAGCGCGTCAGCCCCCAGAACCTGGGGGGACTCAGCTCCTTCCTGGTGGCCGTGAACTTCCAGCCCACGTGGCTGCCGCAGAGCCGGCACTGCGCGATGGTCCAGGCGTACCTGCGGGGCACAGAGAGCCGGGCTCGGGGAAACGGGCAGGGAGAGCGCTCCGGCAGGAACGGCCCGGCTGGGCGTGGGGGACAACCCCACAGTGGGTCTGGTGACAATCCCCAGCTGGGCGTGGGTGACAATCCCCAGAATGGTTTGGGTGATAATCCCAAAGTGGGTTTGGGTGACAATCCCCAGCTGGGCGTGGGGGACAACCCCACAGTGGGTCTGGTGACAATCCCCAGAATGGTTTGGGTGATAATCCCAAAGTGGGTTTGGGTGACAATCCCCAGCTGGGCTTGGGTGATAATCCCCAGCTGGGCTTGGGTGACAATCCCCAGAATGGTTTGGGTGACAATAGTGGGTTTGGGTGACAATCCCCAGCTGGGCGTGGGTGACAACCCCAAATTGCATTTGGATACCAATCCCCAGCTCCATTTGGGTACCAATCTCCAAACTGTGTTTGGGTGACAATCCCCAGCTGGATTTGGGTAACAACCCCCAACTCGGTTTGGGTGACAATCCCCAGCTAAATTTGGGTAACAACCCCAAAACGCATTGGATACCAATCCCAGCTGGATTTGGGTACCAATCCCCAAACTGGGTTTGGATACCAAATTCCCCAGCTGAATTTTTGTAACAACCCCAAAATGCATTTGGATACCAATCCCCAGCTGGATTTGGGTACCAATCCCCAGCTAAATTTTTCTAACAACCCCAAACTGCATTTGGGAACTAATCTCCAGCTGGATTTGGGTACCAATCCCCAGCTGGATTTCCAAGAATCCTCAGGAATCCAGTGCCCAGTGCCCATCTAAAACCCTGCAAAGCTCCAAAAATTAAAATAAGAAAATCCCACAAACATCCCACCCCAAAGCCCTCTATTGCCTCTTCAAAGAGAGGAAGCGACCAAAGCTTTTGATTGTCCCAGAAATGCTGAGAGCCCTGAAGAGGGGTCACAAAACTTCTCAGAGTAAATTATTTAACGGCAATGAAAGTGATTTTTGCCCTGCTTTTCCAAGAACAGGGACTGCTGCACCTCCCACAGCAGCAGAGATTTTTTTCTAACAGTTTTACGAGGTAGAACATGAATATTTCAAAGCCATCATAGAAGAGCTGAGAAAACACAAAAGGATGAGCAATATTAAGTCCAGATATTAAAAGTCTCAAATTTTCTTTAGGGAACGTTAAAACATGTGACAGAAATGCCAGACATCCTCCAAGTCATTGCTCAGCTCTCTGTGATATTCCAGGAAAAAAAATCCTAAATGCAAAACCTGTTATTATTAGGCAATTATTATTATTTACATCTTAACACTTAATTCTGTTATTGCCTCAGAGAGGCAGACTCATTATTAATTATTATTAAAATAAAATCAAATATAATCAGATCAATACAAATGTTATTAATTTTTAATTTAATGTAACATTTATTCAAGTTTTAGATATAAAAATGTATTTCAGTAGATGAAATGTATTTATATATTCTGGTTTTCACTTGCACTAAAGCTGTGTGAAAACAATTCTGAAAATAGTTGTACTTTAAACAAAACTACACACAAAGAAATTTCCAGACAACTTGGTTTAAACGGTTTAGATTCTAGACTATGTTTTAAAATCTTAGTATTTCCCCATTTAAAAAATACTAAATTGTGCAATATTATATGTGATTTTTCCATTTTATTCTGTATCTTGAATAAGTCTAAATTTACTTCTTTATTTTTCACGTGAGCAAAACAATGACATGTGCCAAAAAACTCAGTATTTACTATTCCACCCTCCCAGAAATAGGCAATTTGGGTAATTTTCTATTAAAATGTTGCTGCCCTTACCCAGGGAACCAGCTGTGCTCTGTGGAGGGGCGTCCACTGAGGCTCAGGTTGGAGGCTTTATACACAGTGAGGGTTTCGTGGATGTACCCATGGGGATTCACATAGGCTGCCATGGGCCCACACAGGGACAAGCTGCAACACACAGGGAATTTTGTCAGAATGCAAGGAAAAATTAAAAAAACCTAAAAAACAAACAAACAAAAAAACCCCAACAACGCAGCCCAAAATGTGGCAAATGTAAACAGAGGAAAAACTGACAGCTAAGCTTAAAATATTTCAACAGAGCAAAAAAATCCCCTTTTTGTGGGGGAAAAAAAAGTGCCTTGAATTATGGCATTAAAAACTGAAAGAAAATAGATGCTGATTTAAAATAATTTAGAAAATAGATGGTGATTTAAAATATCATTACTCAAATTTGCTTAGAATTGCAGGAAAGTCCACGACAGACTCATCCTGTGTGTTAACTTTAAACAGCAAGTTCCAAGAAAAGCAAGGAAAATGTAACTTTAAAAGTAAGCACAAATGTTCATTTATTGCACCAACTTCTCAACACCTTCTGTAAAAAGTTCATCATATTGACACAGCAGGAATTGTGGTGTCTGCAATCCATTATTTGATTAGAAGATAAGAAATGGCTTTTAATTACCCCATCAGCTCCTTATCACACTGATAAAG
The DNA here is from genome assembly GCF_027579445.1 of Ammospiza nelsoni. NCBI lineage: Eukaryota > Metazoa > Chordata > Aves > Passeriformes > Passerellidae > Ammospiza > Ammospiza nelsoni. The sequence goes on along the minus strand of NC_080643.1, from coordinate 1,819,195 downwards.
AAAAACTGTGGGGAGTCTTTGTTAAGCCAAAGCATCTTTTAACCTTGCCATTATCAGAGGGGATGGGCTGCTGGGAGTTCATCAAGATTAAAAGCAGTGACAAGGCTGACAGAGGCAGCAATTATTTGGGAAATGTAATCGGTGTTAAACATGGGAGATACTGTACAGGGCAAAGAAAGAATGGGGCCAGTTATCAGAAATAACCTTCAGTTCTTCAGAGAAAAAAGGGATCACAACATTTATTGGCTTCAATAGGAACCTTCCCTGCATGCCAACATCCTGGGAGCCTGTTTATATCCACTAATTAGTGCATTTTAATTGACACATAAATGAAGTCCTGGAAAATAAAATTTATCTAAATCTTTATTCAGAAATGCCAGGATGAAAAAGTCTTTATGTGACACATTTATATTTCAAATTGTTCAGAGTGAGGTGCTGGGGGTGTGGCACGACACCAATTTCTCTTCCAATATACCTGGAAATGCTGAGATTCCCAAACTTTTTATTAAAAAAGCTCAAATATAAATTCTCTATAAATATTTACTTAAATTTTATTGGAGCTGTGGCAAACCCAGCAGTTTTAAGACTTATCCCAGCTTAATCTGCTTTGCTGGGCCCATGTTTCTGACCTAGGAGCTGCCCAAGATGAAGAGTAATAAACTCACCTGAATATTTCATTCTTGGTAGTTATTTCTGTGTCTTGGCATTGCTTACAACACAGAGATGTGCACTGGGGAAGAGAAACAAAAGGGTAATCTCATTAATTTCCAGATGCTTGTCAGCAGCGGGAAATAATAAAAAATGTCTCTCTCTTTCCATCAGAGCAGACTTTGGACCAATTGTTTTGTTCAGCAGTTACTGATGTGGGTATTTTTTCTATGCATTTCACTTATTTAAACATTAATTATTATCTAAAAGACATAATAAGTTTCATATCATCTCCTCACAAAAAGATTCACACACAGAAAATTGGATCTGACTCCACAAATATAATAAATGAGCCAACCTTTTAAGGTCTCTAAAGGCTAATTTAGAAAAACAACCTTTGCTCTTCTGCAGTACAGCACAGAAAAGGCAGATGAGACAAATGCAATCATTAAGTCTTTCTTAAATTTGAGGGTACTGTAGATCAATGGGTTTAATTTCCTCACAAAAATAGGTAAAACATATTGATCTCTCTCCTGGAGATTATAACAGATTAATCCATCTTCTGCATTTTCTACAAAGCAGAACTAAACAATTCATCACTGACACTGCCCAGAAAAGCAGCATTTAAATCAGCTCAGCAGAACACTCCCATTCATTTTCAGGACATGCATTACCTGTACTTCTTTTTAAGGGTAATGCCTGTGAAATTCCTCCAAAATGAGCCACAGGATTTTGGAATAAAATGCTGCACTCAGGGACAGTGCTCCTAAAACCTGGAGTTTGTGCTCCTGAGCCCCCTGAGCTGTGACAGCACACACTCCAACCACTCCCTGCTCTCTCCTCTGCTCCCTTCAGAGGGTTTTGCTGGATTTCAGCTGCTCCAGCCCCTCTCCCGGAGGTGCCCCTGCTCGCTGGAGATGAGGCAGGACATGGGCTCCACTGCTCAGATCCTCTCCAGCCCCCCTGAAGCTGCCCTTGTTGCCCGATTGATAAATGACACAAAACTCGGATAAGTTTTGTGGGTGCTTTATTAAGGGCCCGGGGAGCTGGGGGACTCACGTCCCAAAGTCCAAGCCCCCAAATTCACGTATGGGTGCTTCACTCTTATACATGCGGTTCACAACAAAGTTTCCAAGAAACAGTTCCCTGTTCCCCTTGCCTAGTCTCTAAAAAAAAACAGTCCTCCGTTCCCCTTGCCTGGTCACAGACCCCTTGTGATACATTCCTTGGTTCACAACAAGATCATTAATCTTCTGCTTATCTTATTCTAAGAGCATTGTATGCTGCCTCCAGACAGGTTAGCATTCTTACCTTCTTGCACTAGTTTAATTATTTATTAAATCTCTAAGACTACCTGCTAGGTAACACACAAAACCCAACACACTTTCAACGGCTACAAAACTACTTTTTAACAAACCAGTTCACACACAACTCACTATAATTAAATATTTTGCTAAATTTCATTTCTTTTCCAACACCCTGGCCCCTCTCTGCTGCCAGGGACCTTCCCCACCTCACTGCAATGCTCACACAGCACTCAGGGTCCAATTCAGCCCCTCTCCACTCCATGTCCACTCCCAAAGCTCTCTAATGACTGCAATTAGCACTCCCGAGTGAACTCCAGTGCTGCACCTGGCAGTCAGGCACACTCCTTGAAATGAGCTTTGGGAACCGGGTTAACAACAGGGCAGGTGAGAAAAGTACAGGATCATTCACTGGTATCAAAGGAAAATGGATCAGCTCTCAGGATCAGTTTTATTATTGGAAATGGCATTCTGAACAAGCCAGGGCATCCTGAAGAACTCTGGATAAAAATGCTGCTAAATAAACTGTAAACAGCCATAATGCTCTCCCCATTCTAACACTAACACAGAACAGCTAAACACATTTACAGACCAAAATGCCAGAGAATGATGAGGAAAACACCTTTTGGGTATAGGCTAAAAAGCAACTTTAACTTGAATTTATGAGGCTAGTTTAAATTTTCCTATCTCTTTGGAATTTATGGAACACACATAATTGCTGAACAGGAACAGTTCTCAGCAGAACTTGAGTATCAGGGTGTTTTCAGAGTTTCAACTCAGAAAAGACAAGTGAAATTTAGTCTGACTACAGCCTCAGGCAAACACCTGCCCGTTTTGTCTCAGAATCTGGAAGAGATGTTTTCTGTCTGTTTAAATTTCTGCTGCATGAATTTGGGAAGAGGATCACTATTAAAATGACCCTCAGGTTCACTTTTCCTCAGAAAAGGGCAAGAATTTAATGACACTACTTTTTAGGCAAACAGGTAAAACTCCCACTGCTATGCATCCATTAGATAAATACAGTACTGTAATTCAAAAAATACAAATTATTACCAAGAACTGTACTACACAAAAATAGAAAATTTAGAACACTACAAGGCCATGGCAATGGAAAGAATGGAAACAAGTTTCTGAACATCTTAACAAGGAATTGCCTAAGAAATAAATGTGTCTTTTGTAAAAATAATCTGTTTAGTCCAATCTTTAGATTTATGCTCAATACTACGAAGATTTTGCTACAAAATCCACAAGTTTCCATGCCAAAATGATGCCTGTGGTGTCAGTGTGGGGCTGTGATGGTTGTTAACAACACTGGACTTCTAGCACCATCTCTTGGCTAAAAATGTGCTGTGCCACAATGAAATACTTCTAACAAAAGCAAATATAATTATGAATAGAATAGAATAGAATAGAATAGAATAGAATAGAATAGAATAGAATAGAATAGAATAGAATAATGTTTGATTATATTATATATTATATTATCACTATCATATATGATATATGATACATCATATATCATATAGAATATAGAATATATATTGTATATATATTATATATGTTTTTTCTTGCTGCCAAACATAACCCAGCACTAAGACATGATTTTCCTTTCGAGCAAACTTTTGAAGAAATAATAGAACACCCAAACATCCTCAGGAAGGATTAGCTGGGATTTCCATCATTTCTGGAAGGGATTGTGACAGTCACTCCTGGTTTTGGTAGTTTGATGGCAAACAAAGCAGAATGACTCACTTTGTTCATGATATCCAGCTCACAGCGCAGCCTCTGCACAGCACTGCCTATTTTGAGCAGCTGGATACGTAAAGCATCATCAATGGGCAGGCAGGCAGCAACTCTGTAAGAAAAATCTAGAAATGAGAAAGCAGCAGGTCTGTTAGAATTAACAGAGAAATAAATCCAACTGTTTCTATTTACTCTACCACAGGTAATTATCGAAGCTGTGGTCTCTTAAGAAATTAAAACTGTGGGTTCAGAAAAGCTCGTACCTACTGGGTTTGATGGCAGAGATTCATCCTTGAGGTTTTCATCCCACTCGTGGAGCTGCCTCTTGACTCTCTCCATCAAGGTTTCCTTTTGTTGGAAGAAAAGCCTAATTTAAATACACAGGTATTGCTGTTTTCTTCTCAGGAAAAAAACAAAAGGGAAGCAAAATGTAGAGTAAGCTCTTTTCCCTGAGTGGACAGTAGTTTTTAATTAAAGAATAATTAAAGAATCACTTTGTACCTGCATATTTTAACTGTTTTTGCTCTGAGACAATACAGAAGGAATCAGAATCTCTGTATCCCTACCAGACATTTGTTCTGGGAAGGAGGGAGCAACCACAGTGGGGGAAGCCCTTCCTGATCTTTTCACACTACACTGAATATAAAAGGCTTTAAAATGGAAATTATGAGCCAATAAAATTAAAGCTTTTCTATTATCCCACATTTAGATATTACAACTATAAAGCTCTCTGCAGGTTATTTGATTTAAGGGTGAACTTACAGCATCATAGAGAGAGTAGAGCCAGGGGGGCCAAGATGTCAAACTTGCACAGTGGAACTTCCTCTGAAACCAAACCCACAAATATTTATTCTTTAACAAAAGCAGATTTTAAGGATAGCTTTTTAAAAAAAAAATATAAAACAGGGGAGACAGACCTGATTATTTAAAGATACAAGAAATTACCTCCATCAGGACCAGCACTTCACTGTGAAGCTTCCAAACCCATTTTCAGATGCACTGAGGGCTAAGCCTTCTGAGCAGGACAATACATGGATTTTATCACAAAACCTGTCTCTATATTATTGGTATTTCTGATGTTTAGTAATAAAAATTTATGTCTTTCAAAAGTGTGTCTGTCTGAAATGAAGACAGTTGAAAATTTAAGTGCTATTAACAGTGCATCTGTTCCTAAGTCTCCACCAGCTGTCCCTGGAACCACCAAATTTCCACCAGTGTAATGTCATTTGTTTAATTAACCAATTTTCTCCAGTGATTCCTGAACACAGAAATGGAGAGCTTTAGTTAATAGAAGTCTAAAAAGCAGCCCACAACTATGTTGGTTTTCAAGAGGGGCTCATATTGCTCTGCAAATATGTACAAATTCAATTCTCATCTCCCCCTTGAGGGCAACTCTCCTCATTTAAAAATGACACCAGGAGAGAGATGGAGGTAACAGGACAATTACCCTGCTCTGCAGCTGCACCCCAGGTTTTCCTGCAGTGGGTTCCCTTCATTTCAGCTCCACCTGACAGAACCAGCCTTGGGAAGGGATTTCTACCCCACAGCCCAGAGTTTCTCATTCACTCACATGAACTTGGTCAGGAACTCTGAGAATCAAGAGCTCTTTGTTATCAGAGGAGTTTTTAATTTGATTTTGAAAGTATAAGAGTTCAAAACCATTGAAGAAAAAAGCAAATCCAAACATGAGCTGAGTTACCAAGACTCTGTATTAATTTCTGGAGGTAGTTCCAAAGATCTCTACAGAGACAGAAGATTTCAGGGTAACTTCTCTGTGTCAATGACCAAAACAATGGAATAAATAATAAATACAGATATAAACTGGCACAGGGTGCCCAGAGAGGCTGTGCACTCCCCATCCCTGGAGTGTCCAAGGCCAGAATGGAGGGGCTTGGAGCAACCTGGGATAGCAGAAGATGTCCCTGCACATGGATGGGCTTTAAGGACCTTTCCAACCCAAACCAGTGTGGGACTCCATGAAAAGCAGGAGGTTGGAATCTGCCTTCCCTGCTGTGCCTCCTCCTCCTCTACAGATGGAGCTGGATACCGATTTCAAGATGGCATCAGAAATTCAGACAAAAAATACAAAAGCAGAATAACCAAAGCTGTAGAATAACTTCTCACCTTCTGGTACTTCTGCCACCACTGCCTGATGGCCCTGTCCTGCCAGGAGGTGGGTTTGGAAGAGGGGAGCACGTGGCACCTGCTGAGAGACTGCAGCTGCACTGCTGCCATGGTGGGAGGCAGCACCCGCTCGGGCAGGATCTGTACTTTGGCCTGCTGGATTCTGAGGAAGGGAACAAAAACATGAGGTGTACACATTTTAAATGTTTTTTCTAATACATGCATTTAATAAAATGGATTTTACTGCTTATGGGAACACAGGCTGGTGCAAGGGATTAATCACAGTACTAGAGAATTTAACCTACAACCCATTCCATCAGAACTTCTTTTATTTTAGAGAACTACAGATCTGTTGGGATTGTGGTGGACAGAAATACAGACAGATTGGCAGTGGTAACACAGCTGAATGTTCCACCATCTCAGCACTATAGATTTAGATTTCTGTCTCCTCAAGTTACTTTTGGTATAAATAATCAGCTCTTCCATCTCAATGGCTCAGTTCAGCTGAAATGCACTTTGCTATCTTCAAACCACAAAAGCTTCTGTGCTCAGCTCGAGGTCAGAATCAGCAGAAATAGGATACAGACTCTGATCAGATTTTAATATCCCAGCATCAAAGGTCACCTCTTCCACAAAGACCTCAGAATATGGCTGAGGCTACTAAAAGCGCTGTCCAGCAGGAAAGATTTCATGTCTTATTAGGATTATGCAGCAGAAGTCCTGAAATACTGAGCAGTGTGTAAAAAATTCTAATTTTCTCACAGGGACAGCACCGAACTGGTAACTTACAATAAATTACAAGATTATGTTGCGCCAAAAGCACTCAGGAATCAGAAATACCAAGAATTATGGAAATGTTCTTCTTGCTAAGGAGTTCTGGACAGTGAATTCCCAGTAACAAAGGTGCTGCTGCTGCAGTTGTCCAAGCACTGCCACCCTGTGTCCAAGCAGGGCTTCTCCTAAGCTCTAACATTCAGAGTCTGTTATTTGGAACCAAATGTTAGAGAGCAAACAGCACAAATATTCTTCATTTCTTCAGCTGCAGGTCACAAAACCACAGAAATGCTCCCAGACCTCCTTCTAAAGCAATGCCTCTATGCTGAATTGCAGGATATGGGTGAGGAGCTCTAGATTTACAGATTTGGAGTAATACTTCACAAGCCTTGCAGAAAATATGACAGAAGCTCTAGCAATTGTGCTAAGAACTGTCACATGGTCCCAGATCAATGCTGGAGCCTGGACCTCTGGCCATGGTGCAGGGCATGATGCCAAGGAGCTGGAAATGAGGGAAGACTCAGCATATTCTTACTGCATGTTCAGGATCTTGATCACTTTTAGAAATGGAAAAAGGCATTAATTACATAATATGTTAAAACTAGTCAGAAGAGCCTCTAAATATCACAGCTATGAAATGGGAATATAGAAAATAAGAGAAAACTCCTATGAAAGTTGATTTGACTTGAAAGTTGACAGAATTAACTGCATCATTTCTTACCCATCTGACTGTGTTCGTATTTCAAGCACCTTGAACCTCTGTCTTCCTATTGCTTTCACCTTGACTGTTTCAACTCCATATTCCTGCTCTTCTCTGTAGGCATAGATTTCTGCTGTCGTTCCAAAATGTGCTTCCCTCTCGTGTGCATTACTAAGAGTAACATAATTAAAAATGAATTAATTAACCCCCTCCAAACAGCACTGCTCATTCAGACTCCACTCTGCCTGCACTGACTGTACATGACTGGTCTGATCAAAAATGCAATTTTTGGTGAAACACCTTTAATTAATCACAATAATAATTTTTCCATTATAAAGCAATTTCTATTGTTTTGGTTGGTTGGGTTTTTTTGCCAAATGACTTGATTTTATTTTAGGGTCTAGATGTGACATTCTGGGAGCACAGGGATCACCAGTGTGTCAGCATTTCAAATGCAGACACTGAAAGCACTGAAAGCAAACATTCTTTGGATTGACTTTGTAACAGGAACTGTTCCCACCTCCCACACAATTAATCCATAGTAAATTGCAGGGGGAAGAGGGAGGAACATTCCCAACTTCTTCTGGCATTAATCAGCTTTTCTCTTCTCCACTTTTCTATCACCTCCTGTGTCTCAACTCCACTGTGAAACATTTGCCAGTGCTTGTTAGTTCACACACAAAATAAGCAACAATACAGCTCTCAAAACAAGAATGTGACTTTCACATTTCAGGTCAAGGCTTATTCTTTAACAAGATGGAACAAACAGTTCCTGAAAGAGGAGGATGCTCAGCCAAGGACACAGATCAGCACTTGCTGCTTCTCCACACAAACATGAAATGCTGTCAAGCACCTACACTGCCATTACACATTGGAAGCCAAATTCTGTTAAACAATTTCAGCTTGTCATCGAGCACAGAACTGATGCAACCATCTGCTTTTGCTTTAGTATCCACAGAAACTGTGCTACAAACATGCTGCACACACCAGCAACCCGCCCGTGGCTTTTACCTGTATGCAAGGACAGCAAAGGTTCTGTCTTTCTGAATTAAATTCCGCACCATGCTAACCTCTTGGGGGCGGAAGAGCTGCAGCGGCAGCGTCTGGCCGGGGATCAGCATCACCATCACCCGGGGCAGCACGGGGATCACCTGGCAGCTGTCGTCATCGTGCACCGTCCTGCCGTGGAACTCCTCCATGTCCGAGCCCAGGTACTGCCAGGAGGGAACGGGGGTCAGGGAGGGCCCGGGGAGCACGGGGAGCACGGGCACGGGCTGCTCTGGGGTCACTCAGCCCCCACAAGGATCTCATGGGGACCTGCAGTATCTGAAGGAGCCACAGGGAAGGTGGACAGAGATTCTTCCCAAGGAACAGAGTACCAGGGCACAGGGAATGGTTTCGCACTGCCAGAGGGCAGGGATGGATGGGATACTGGGAAGGAATTCATCCCTGTCAGGGTGGGCAGACCCTGGCACAGGCTGCCCCTGGATCCCTGGCAGTGCCCAAAGCCAGGCTGGACAGGGCTTGGAACAACCTGAGACAGCAGAAGCTGTCCCTGCCCAGGGGGTGCAACTGTGTGCCCACTCTGTGTGCAGAGCTGGATGGGATACTGGGAAGGAATTCATCCCTGTCAGGGTGGGCAGACCCTGGCACAGGCTGCCCCTGGATCCCTGGCAGTGCCCAAGGCCAGGCTGGACAGGGCTTGGAACAACCTGGGACAGCAGAAGCTGTCCCTGACCAGGAGATCCAACTGTGTGCCCTCTACAGTCCTTCCAACCCAAACCATCTGATGATGATTCTGTAAAAATAAAACCAAGCTTGTGGCATAAAAACATTACAATAAAACTATACAAACCCCATTTAAATATTTTCAGTATATATTTATTGGACAATATATAAAAACATACCACATGTGATGTGGGCAAACTGGTATCAAAATTAATGATGTTTGGCTTCTCAGCTTCTTTACTATCTTGGTCTTCCACTTCCATTTCATTGTCATCCTCTTCCTCGCTCTCTACTAAGAAGGACATACAGAATATTGTATAGGAAACAATCAGCAAAGACTGAGATACTGAGAAAAACCTGAGAATCAGGGGAAATACATTCAATATTCCCAGGCTATAGCTTTGCACAGGGAAATAAACCAGAAGGAAATAATTTTCTTGTTGTTACAGCAAAATCACCATTCTGTAGCAAGAGTCAAAAGCTGGTAATTTTTTTTTCTGAAGGCCTAAAGAACAACTTTCCTTGGAAGAAAACAATAAACAAAGGCTGTCAGCTCAGGTTTTCACTACAGTGGTGTTTCCTCATCTCAGCTCTAAAGGTTTTCTGTCAGCACCCCGGGATGCCAGATCACCTCACTCCTTGCAGGATATGAGCAAAGGGTCTGAAGCTGCACAAACCCCAACACTCAGCTGCAGTGAGTAACAAGCAATGGGAAGCTCTGTGTTCATGCAGAGACTCTTGCTGGTATTTTAGACAATTTAATTGCTGTCAACCTCTGTGTGTGCACACCGAACACCAACCCAGCAAAGGCAGCTCCTGAGGAAGCCAAACACAGGACTCCAAGGGATTTCAGATACTAAACAGCATTTAAAAACTACAGCTTCCTTCCCGTTCCTCAGCCAAGCCTAAAGTCATTTGCAGGCAAGAGGACAATTAAATCATCAGTCACTGCATTAATTGACCCTATTCCTCTGAACACAAACATTATTTATACAGCATGTTATGCCTAAACCTCATGCTAGCATAAACCAGTCTCTAGGATTCTTACACCAAGAGCTGCTGGGTAATGGATAATCCCAGGGGGGCTGAAAAACAGCATTTGGACCTTGAAAGCTATTACAAGATAAAATTACAATACCCAGTCTAGTTGCCTGCCTTTGCAATTAATATCTTCTTTAAAAACAGTTCAGAGTTGAAAATATAAAAGGTGGAGGGGTTCACTCATCCTGAAGGATTCTGCAGGGAAATTCAAAAAAAAGATGCTGCAGAAGCACAGAATTTTCCTTCAGAAATGGGAACACCACCAATTTCACTATTTCTGAGAGTGGGAGTACAAGAGAACAGTGAAGAAAACATTAAAAGCTGATTTTAGAGAACCCTTTTTCCCCTCTTTGCCCTCCAGACACATTTGTTAAATGCTCCCACAAAATGTTTAGTCACTGGTCTTATTTCTGCTTCACCTCACTTATGTTTTTTTTTAAACAGTTCACAGTTTACAGAACCTGCTCTTACAAATCCATCCTATACTGAATTTATCTCAGCAATAAATGATCCAGCACCACAGGAAAGGAGGTTACAGACTCTCTCTGGTATTGTAACTAATTACAGTCCTTTCAGCAATGAGACACCATCTGCCTAATGACTGTTAAAAATACTCCACATCTATATGAAATTTCTTATATTCAATTAGCAGCCCTAACCATGAACAATTACAGAATGTTCAAGATGTACAAAACAGCAATTATTTTACTTAGTTTGATTGGGGGGAAGAGCAGGAAGTTTTTGTTTGGTTCTGGGGCATCACTGCATGATGGAGGAGAGGAAAAAAATAAAATACTCTGATTTTTCCATGTGCTCCTAGCCGGCTGCATCCATCATTAGCAGTTTTAACAGGGAGAGGCTGCCCCACTTGCTTTTGTGAACGCAGAAGGAATTAGCAGCAGTTGATTGGAAAGAATTGTGCCCAGCAAACTTTTGCTGGCTGCTGCCAAGAGCGCACAGTGGCTGCTGTGTGGTGCTGGCTGAGGGACCGTGATGACTCATTCCACTGCAGCAGCACCAGCCAGCCCAAAACACAGCAAACCCCGGCGCCTTCCCGCTCCTCCTCCCTCCCAGCTGGCAACACAAGCTGAAGCTTTCACACCCCCAAATACTGGGTTTTATTTATCCTTCAATTCCAGGATTAGCAGCACCTCCAGCACACAGGAAAGAGGGAAAAGCGAGCGCTGAAGGCTGCCCTGCATAATAAAAATCACATTTTCCTCATGTTGGTTCACTAGCACAACCCAATCCACTCTCAATGACTCTGTGCAGAAAGGGAGAAATATGACCCTCATTTAAGGAAAAGGGACAAGGTTATATATAGGTCATATTAAGGTCATATTAAAGCTGTATTTCCTACAATATTCAAGGAAAATTGCTTATATTATGGTGATATTAAGGCTGTATTTCCTAAAATATTCAATATTTTTTTATTTATTATTTAAAACATACAGAGCTAAAGAGCTCACAGAATTTCCTGCCATGGGAAATGCCACTGGCTCCTGGCAGGATTTCCTGCTCCCTTCTCCCCTGCATGCTTATTCTGAAATAATGCTTTCCAGTTAAGCACAAGCTGCTTCCCAACCTATTTGATCTCCTGTCATTGTGGAGGCACCATAGGCAGAAAAACACATTATTATGCAATAATTATGAAGTAATTCCCTGGGTGAGGAATTGCTCTGCTGTGTGTGACAGATAAGCCGGGCAGCACATGGGATCCAGCACTGTTCTCCATCCAGCACCTCTGCTTCCCTGCTTATTTTCACTGGAAAACAGAGCAGAGACTCCCTAAAAGAACTCAGATTCTGCTGGGCTCTGGGTTTCACAGCGGTCTCGATGCACAGAGCAGTGCCTGCTCTGCCGGGAAACCCACGGGCCTTTCACCCCATCGGGAGCACCCGTGTCCCTTCCTGCACCGCACACCCACGGCCTCCAAGGAACATTTACGGCCTCAATGGAAATTTGCGGCCTCGATGGAGCAGTCATGGCCTCGAAGGATTTGCAGGAGCCCAGCAGCAGAGGCCGCAGGAGCCCGCGGCCCCGGGCCAAGGCTCGCACCGGCCGGCAGCGCCCACAGCCCCCGGCCCTCAGCGCTCCGCACACCGCCCGAGGTTCTGCCCGCCTCCCCCTCGCTTTGCTTCGCTTTTCTTTCCCCCTCCTCTCCGCCTCCGCTTCCTTCCTTTCCTTTCCGTTCCTTCCCTTCTCCTTTTCCCTTTCCCTTTCCCCTCCCCACCCGCCTGCCGAGCCCCGGCCCGGTGCCTCCCCCGCGGGTGCCCCCGGCCCGGCCCGGCCCTCACCGGGCACCAGCTGGAGGTGGTTCCCCATGTTATCTCGGGGCTCTCCGCCTCGGTCCTCGGCGGCCATCGCTGTTTACCCGGAGAGCAGGCTGGGAAGGCGGCGGGGCGGGGGCAGGAGGCGGGCGGAGGAGGAGCCCGAGCCCGCCGGAGCACGGCCGGGAGCCGCGGCCTCTGCGGGCCCGAGGGCTCCGTGCTCAGCGCCGGGCTCGCACCGACCGCGTTCCCCTTGATCCAGGACTGCCCTTCCCGCCTGAGGGCTCGGGGTGCCGGGGGACAGCGGTTCCTCCTCTGCTCACAGGGCACGGCCAAGGTGACCAGGGCAGAGCCGCCCCCGGTGGCACCTCCGGCGAGTCCCCAGAGCAGGCGCTGCATGGCCGGGCTGTGGGCATGGGAGAGGGGCTTGGTGTGAATAAACCCGCAGTGGATTAAACCTCGTGGGGAAATGGCTTGACAATAAACTAAACACAATAGAGGATAAAAATTTATCCGCATAAGGCGTGGAGAGGGTGCAATGAAAAGCCAGGGTGGTGCCGAGGGCACTGGAGCATCTCTGCTGTGAGGAAGGCTGAGCTGGAGTTCTTCAACCCCGAGAGGAGATGGCTGGAATGGGATTTTATCCGTGCACACACATTTTAGTAATTTAGTTAATAAATTTATTAGGAGAGCTAGGCTCCTCTTGATGGTGCCCAGCAATGGCACAAGAGGAGAGGGCAGAAACTGATGCCCAGAGGTTCCACCTGGACATGAGGAAAAGCTTCCTCCCTGTGCAGGGGAACAGATGCTCAAAGATGATGTGAAATCTCCACCTGGGGATACTCAGACCTGTCTGGACACAATCCTGAGCTCCTGAAACTTGCCAGCAGGGTCCTGTCCTGTGTGAGGTTGGTGGCATCACCAGAAATGGTTCACGGGATGCAACCCGGCTGATACACCCCGAAAAGTTCACTGCACTGCCCAACTCTCACGCAAACCCTCTGTCTCAACATTCATTATCATTTCCTTCCCCTTTAAAAACCCTCAAAAAAGTTCTATCATGGCCCTGGGATTTCTCTATAATAAAATGTTATATTTTTATTGCAGAAATTTTATTGCATTCTTTGTTACAAATCACTAAACCCATATGGTGCTCTTGAGCCCTTCACAATTCCTCTATCTCATCTCAGCCCTGTTTGTTGTTTTCTTCCTAAAAAGGCTTTTTTGTTGTTGTTGTTGTTGTTGTTATTCAGGGAAAAATTCTGCACTGTCTAATTTTTCTTCAGTATCTCCCATCTCACTTCAGCAATAATATTCTCCCTGCATCAGTGGCAGAGCAAACCAATGATTGGCCAGCAAGCAAAACACTCATTTTTGTATTTTTTTAAATCAGAATTAAAGTGGTTTTGAGAACTACATTCAAAGGACAAATAAACCCTATAATTTCCTTACCATTGTGGGTGGAAAATTCCCAAACAATCATTATCTGTGCTGACCTGAATGGGCCTTTAGAGCAGCAATCAATACCACATTTGCCAAATGAGCACGAACATGCCTGTGATGATACATTAAACATTTATAAAATACAATAATCACTTAAATGATTAAGTTATGATTCCATAACTTTTTCTGCATTGTCTCAGTGTAATACTCATAATTGCAGGGTATTGTATCTGATAATTTACCATCATAAAAAAAGATCTTTTTCTTGTCAAGCTGACCAACTGAAGAATTAAAATATTATGAGCCCCTTCTCCAAACCCTAGGATTTTATTAAGAAATATTATGCTAAATATTTTGTAATTCTTCTGATATGCTAAGGTATTTTTATTTCTCTTGGTTTTTTTTACTAAATTGCTGACGATATATTTGAGTCACACTTTTGAGCTTGTTTCTGCACTCTTGAGGGATAGATCTTATTTTTTAGTGGCTCCTGGGATTCTCCAAAAATTCACATGACCCAAGGATTTGGGGTTTCTTTTAGGAAACCCTAAATTCAATAATAATCATAATAAAATGATAAGCAGTGAGGGCTCTGGGGGTATTTTTGATGCTGCTGCGGCTCTTTGTCACCCTAACCCTGCCAACAGTTCTGTCTGTGAGCAGTGTAACTCCAGCAAGTGCTTTAAATCTAAATTCAACCTCCAGATTTGGCATTAATTCTAATTTAGACTCTGACTATAATTTACAGACATCACTATTTACCAGCTTTTTCTGCAGGGCTGTACTGAAGACAGTGAGGATTTTGGGTGAAGATTTTTTTTGAGATAAGTGACTTTTGTTAAGTTCCACATCACCATCAGGACATTTACTAAATACTGTAAGGTATAGTTAATTTTGAGGGTTTTAAATTCAACCTAGAAAGCATGTTTAACATATAAATATTGATATTTCTTATCACAAATAGTTTAGTTGGAAGAGTCATTAATCTCACTCCCAGCACAAGGTGTGTTCCCAAATTGAGATTGGGAGAATGGAAGTTGTTTCCTACAGGGGCTTCATCCCCAAATTCATCTCCAGTGGCTGGTTGGGAATAATTGCAAAGTTGTTCTTGGTTAACCATTGAGTAGTTTGGAGTCAGAGATGTTAAACCACCTTTCCAGAAAAAAAAAAGGAACAAAGGGACGGGAGTGTAAAGCATATGAAAATGCTGCTCTATTTAGAATTTAATTTAGAGTTAATTTAGTTTTCATCCTGGGTCCCACTCGCTGCGGGAAGCAGAGGATGCAGTGCTTGTTACCTGATTACAGGTGCAGCTCTCAGCACAAGGAGTTTAAAACCACCCCCAGCCTCCTCCTGGTCAGTCTCTCACTGAACAGATCATTGCTCCACCAGAACTACAACCCTACCTCCCCAAAATATGCCATTTGGCCACCTTCTTATTTAACTTTTCTTCCCATTTTCCTGCTCCTGCATCCGCTTCCTGAGTGCCCCCAGGAGGAAAGCTCCGTGACTGGTGAGAAGATGAAATAAGAGGAACTAAGAGCGGCTCTGCCGACAAAATCTTCCCGTGTGAGATTCCAAAGCTCCCTTCCATCCCTCAGCTCCCTTCTCTCTCCACACTGGTTCAGAAAAGAAGTTGTCAATGCCTCAGCAGCCACTGCACTCCCTCGTCCCCCTACATCCTTGAATGAAGTGGAAAATTCAAAAATCCCCGATATTGCGGGAGCAGAGGCACTAGATGGTGCTGTAACATCCCCTTTTGCAGCTCTGCTCTGGCAGAATTATTCAGCCGGGCTGCTCTGCGAGCTTTGGGGCTTCTGTTTTTAGGGGATTCACTGCAAACAATGGAAAAGTTTGATTTACAACATTATCTATTGATCTACAACATTATCTATTGATCTACAACATAACTATTTTAAAATAGGAGGTTTGTGGTTCTGACACGTGCTGGTTTGACCAGGCTGTTTAAAAAGGAGTCTGGATAGTCTAATTTTAAACTGGAAAAAGTTCTGTGCCCTTGTGCCATTGATTTCTGGCCTGCCAATAAATTGGCTCATAATCCACCCAAACCTGCTATTCCAGGCAGAACCAAGCAATCTCTCCAAGTATTCCAAAATAAAAAGTGACTCCCTCACCTTTAGACAATTTATTAAACACTGACAGTAGAAAGCAGCTACAGGACAAAAAGGAGATCTGCACTTCAGGCATTAAAAGAATCCCAACCAGTCACAAAAGTACATGAAGCCACTTTCTTACCCACAGCCAGGCAGCCCCAGCACTGAAGACACTTGTCATGTCTACATGGAAATTCCTGCCTTTTCAAGTGGCCAGCTGGACTTGCTGCTCGTCGCACAAATTAGGGAGAGGTGTCACTGCCAGTCCCAGTTATCAGCTGTGCCACCCCAAACCCACCAGAGCTGCCCGTGTCAATGTCAAATGTACTCTAAGAGGACACAAACCACAGAGAAAGGTGACTCCAAAAGCACAAAAATCAGGGGTGGGCAGAACTGTTGTAGAACAAGAGAGCCTGGGCAAGTGCAGGGCAGATTCAGAGCAGCAGAGGATGAGTTTATCCCAAGAAGCTGATTGGCATCCCAGTGAGAATGGGGCATATTTACAATTCCTGTTCATATTTGCTGCCTGGGTCAGGCTGGTGACAAAGGAGCAGCTCTGAATATGCAGGAGCCCCAGACAAAGGGCCCATTAGCCAGACATGGCCATTACTATGCAGAGAGGCAAATTCTCCTGCCAGAGAGCCCTTGCCAAGCAAGGAAACTATTTGGCAAGTGTGCAAAACCCATATTCCACACAAGCGACACACAGCATGGCAGGGAAAGCAAATGGGGCTATAAACACAAATTTGGTTCAATAAAGGGAATGAAAAGTGAGGGGAAAACTCTGTAACACTTTCTGGAAGGGGACACCAAGGCAAAGAGAGCCTTGAGGAACATTTCTGTAAATCCAGGGCTGCCAGACCCCACTCCCAGATCACCTGAGATGTGTCTGTGGCTTTGAGGTGCAGGTCAGCACAGACCTCCATTGCAAAGAAGATTTGTCAGAGATAACGATTTAGTATTTCCTTTAACTTTTCTATCACAAAATTTTTGGTCATTTTCATGTTAATGAGGTCCCAAAATTTCAACCAAGGGACTCCAGTGAGTCTTACAAGCTGTGACACTGCTTTTTCCTTCTCCGTTGTTCCTGCTGGGTCTGTCAGCAAGTTCAATGTATTTATAACTCAATGTATATATAATTCTGGGCATTTTTTCCCAGGAAGATCCAAGTAGCCCTGTCTGAACAGGAGTTTATGCAGAGCTCACTGCAGTGATCCCTACTCAGAGCAAACAGTGTTGGTTTTATCCCTGTGTATATTACCCAACAAACTGTTCCCATATATTATGTAAAATCATGTAAATTGGTGTATATACATTTAGGTAGAGGGAGCTTGCTCATAAATCTCACTTCACTTTAAAATACAGAGCACTAAGTATGAGTTAGAAAAACTATTTTTCTTTCACTGTGGATTTAGAGCAGGCTCCTTCCATTATCCATGCAGGAAAACCATTCTGAACTCGGGCAGCTTGAGAAAAGTTAATAGAGCCACATTTACAACAGTATTTGACTTAATTTGGGAATTTATCCTGGAAGTTTGCCTGCAGTTTGTCATGGGGAGGAAGTCCAGCAACCTCTGCAGAGGATGGCAGTGAAAAGCTCAGGGAGGGAAAGAACACAGAAAGGCTTGGAAATCAAGACCTTTTTGGTTTTTTCACATGATAACTTACTAAAATTTACTAGAGACTGAGCACACCGTGTTTGCAGGCTGCTTAGTCAGGGTTTCTCAATTTTTTGGGCTGAGAGATAACAATTGCTAACATCATTCCCTAACTCTTTTTAATAGTGGCACCGAGTATTGCATCACTGCAATCCAAAGGTGGGTGCACTGCAAAGATGAGGGGGAAAAAAACACATGCTAAATTGTAAGGGACATAAACTGCATGTAATGGTCATAAACAGCCAAGCCTGCTGGATTTCTGCCTCAGGCAGCAGAGGAATGCGCTCACTACTCTTAAGCTCTTGCAGTTCTCATTTTCAGAGAAGCATAAAATGGTTTGGTTGGAAGGAATGTTAAAAATCCTCCCATTCCACCCCCTGCCATGGGCAGGGACACCTTTCACCAGCCCAGGCTTCTCCAAGCCCTGTCCAGCCTGGCCCTGATGTCACTCACACTGCAGCCCTGCAGATCCATGACCTTCCCAGCCCTCTCTGTGGCAGACCCTGAATTTCCATGTCCTGCCTTCTAGAGGATCCCCTTCGGAGGTTTTCTCCCAGATTTGCCCTAAACCAGGACACTCCACGCCCTTGGAACAGCCCAATCCCTTGGGGAGCTGAAGAAAGCCTTGCAAGGGTTCAGATTCCTCAGCTCCCCCACATTTCAGACCCTTCCAGCTGCCAGTTTTGTGTCTGCTGGATGGAAAAAGGGATCTTGCTGTGAGGGAACCTCTGTCAGATCGCCTCTCTCAGGTACAAAACTACTCACAGAGGTGTATTTTCCCTTTACCAGCATAACCAGCACATCAAGAGGATTCCCCTACCTGAGAGAACATCCCAGTGAAACTCTGAGCTCACTAACAGCTGGAAGGGCTTTGGAAAAAGCAACAGTGAGAAGCTCCGCTGGGAATGGCAGGGAAACGCACGTTCAGAAACATGGAAATTCTCGCTCTGCACAAGATGTTGCAGCTATTTGATTTCCAGCGCCTTCAGAGGACTACCTGAATATTTAACTGGCATCAAATCAGCTCTCAGCGGAGAGTTTGCTTGTGCCTGTGCATTCTGAGAGGTGAAAAATAACTCAGTAATCAGATTTTAAGCTGTTATCTAATTGCAGAGAAGGTAGCACTGCAGAAGAACCTCAGCAATTCAGTCCTTAAGAGTTCTCACACCAAATTTTCACCTTGTTTAAGGGCAGATGTGCATGGATTCCAGAAGGAAACAGATGTTTTCACCTCATCTGAGCTCCTTCAGGGGGGTAATTGCCTGTAAATAGTGAGGTTATTAAGCTATTTCTTGAATATCACTACCCACCAAGCATGACAAACTCATCAAAGCAGAAGTTCTACTACAGAAGTCCCACTTAAAGTTCATTTCCTCCAATGGCTGAGTGTTTAAGGAGATTTTCAGCAATAGATCATATTTTGTGGGCCATTCCCCCACCAGGTGATTTCCTACAATGTTCTGAATCACTGCAAGCTCTCCATTCTACAGCACTTAATACTGCCCGAAAATTTGTCATTGATTTCACAGCTCACAAGTTTTAAGATCCTGAAGAAGCCAACAAACTATTCCACAAGGAGCTGACCTTCATTTAATGACCTGCCACGATCACTGGAAATAAGAACAGTAACACCCAAACTGAGATTGATTCTCCCCCTTTTTCATTCATTCTATCTCATATCATCCAAATATTGTAGATTCTTACAGGGTTTAAATATATAGATTGTCTAAATATGTATTATACAGCCAGGCATGTTTTCTTCAGAGCGTTTTTAAAATAATATATATTGTACATGTAATTTTTTTGGCATTTAGTCACACTAGAATGGAGGCCAATTCGTTTGGCCTTTGCCTAAATTTCTGAAAATCCAATCAGTCGATTAATCCTTTATTACTAATATGGACATACAAACAATTTACTAATGGCTCTAGGAGATCGTGGCTGGATGGAAAATTGGATGTATTCTCTCACTTTAAATCTCCTATTGTTTTGTTACAGAATCTCACCTCCCATTCCATGTTAGGGAAGAGAAATCTGAGGCACAAAGGCGTGAGACTGCTGGGAATTCATTTCCAAAGTCAGGTAAAATGTCATCCCATTGTTCTTTTGTAAATCATCCCCCCAGCACCTGTAGCATGAGGAAATGAAAAATGGGACAGACCATTAAGCTAAATGGCCTTTTGGAAAGCTGGAGTGAAAGCTTTACAAATGATGTATTGTGGGAGGGCAGCTCAGTGTTTTCTGTGGTTCCTTTATGGGTTGTTCTTCCCCCAGATAAGCTGGGATTGCAATGGGAAGAGGCCTGACCAGACATGTTTGCACTGCCTCCATCTGTGGGATCTCAGCACCTCAGGATGGAGGTGCAGAGAGGCCAAGACCACCCTTGGGGGGCTCGGGAATCCTGGAATGTTGCCAGAAGTGTCTGGTGGCTGGACTTTGATCCGACACAGGAGTCGAGACCTGTATGAGGACTGGGAGGAATTCACTGGGTGAATGGTGAAGGGATAAGTTAGTTAAAGTGTAAAACACAGGGTTTAGGATTTTGGTACAGGGGGGTCTAAAGAAGTAAGATGGAGGAATTGGGGCGTGTCCTGTCCTTCTTCTTCTTCTTCTTGGCCTCCATCTTCTGTGGTGGTGGTGGCACTTTGGGATTGGTTATTACTAAAAGTGCACCGGTTAATAAGGGTAGAAGGTATTGGAGAAAAATGATAAATATTGTACACGTAACTTAGGGTATAAAGATAAGTGACCGCCCGGGAGCTTCGGGAGTGTGCCCATGGCTGACTTGCTGTGCAGACCTCTGTCGGGCTGAAAGAAAATCTTTTAGATAAACAATTAATAAACACCAAGACCGAGACAAGATCAGAAGTCTCTCCTCGTCCTTTGAAGCGTCGGCTCTTCAAGGCCATCCCTGGGCCTTTCCAGGCCACCTAAAAAGCTCACAGAAAACATTACATCCATCATTAGCGCCTGACCCTCCACTGGAAGAGGACCAACATTTCCTCAAATGCAGAACTCGGTAATTCCCTTTTGATGCCCTGTTTACTGGGAGCTGGAGAAGGAGCCTGGTGTCCCCTGGGCGCGGGCAGAGGGAGCAGGACCCACTCCTGCCCCTGCCCCATCGCAGAGACCCTCGCAGCCCCCAGGGAAAGGCGCTGCAGCAGTGACCGGTGCCACAGCGGGGCTGTAACCCTGCCACCCAGGAATGCTGCTGCAGAAAGCTGGGCACAACTCACGGGCTTCCTGCTGGAAATCCCTGAGTGTGCTGAGGCTGGTTCACGCCAAACCCAAATCCAAACTCAACAGCCTTTTTTATTTACCCGCTGCTCTGTGCCAAAGAGCCGCTGGGGCAGCTGGGCTGGGCATGGGCAAAATTTTATCCTTGGACCAACTGAGTCACCTGAATAAAAAGGATTCAGCCTAAGGACTGCCTGGATCTCCTGAAGCAGAATCAAAAGCAAAGAATCTGTTCCATTGACAAAATAATTAAACCATTAATAACTGCATGCATATAACTTCGGGGACTGAATGACATCAATTAAATTCAATTAACATCTGCACAATGCTTTGAGGACATAAAATGTCATGTAACTCCAAAGAAATTTTCGAATTAATCCTATTAATCCTATTTTTAGGATTTATTAATCCTAAAATAGTTTCTGCTGCATTAGCACACTGCTAAATGTGGAATTCACTGGAAGCAAAGGCAGGGGTGCTCCAGAGATTTAGGGAGGTTGGTAATCCCTTTGTATGAAAAAGTGAGGGTTTTTTACCTGAAATCAAGTTCCAGCTGAAACTGGCAGTTCCAGGTGAATCAATATTGATGCCATTTAAAAATAACCATATTCCTTGTATAGCTCTTGATTCTAGCAGGAGTGACTAAAGGAAGGCTATACATAAATATACCAAAAAAAGAGAAAAGTTGGATATTAATGTCATCTTTTATCATCAGAGGCACTAACATGGCTGGAAAGTATTGATTACCTTAAAAGCCCCTCATAACTAAAGAACTATTGACTTAATATTTTCTCTAATCCTCCATGAAATTTTACAGTAAGTCCTGATGTATTTTCTGTTAAGAGTTTTAGGGCTCAGCTATATCATGTACTTATCTGGAGTGTCAGCCCTGGGGCTTACAGCAGCTGAGGAGAGCTCTGCTAAAGGTGAGCAATAACTCCCAAGATTTAAGTCTGGTTTCAGGGATTTTGGAAATAGATACATCTGCTAATGTCTATTATTCTATAGCTTTTGTCTTTGAAATAATCTTCATCATTAGGGAATAATCTAATATACATTCTTTTCAGTGGAAACAAGGGTTCTGCTCATAATTACTCAACTGCAGCTGTTCTGAAAATTCCCTCAGCACTGGCTAAGTGTCTCAACAGCCTTTCTTATTGCTTCCTATTTTCCTGGCACTCTGTCAGCCTGGCTTCCTAAAGCTCCAATGGGTGACACTCATCCAAGTTAAATAAGGGACTGGTGAATGGAAACTTCCCAAACACCTGAATTCCTCAATCCTCAAAGTGAGAATTGAAGAATTCCCACCCCTGCCATGGCAGGGACACCTCCCACTGTCCCAGGCGCTCCAGCCCCAATGTCCAACGTGGCCTTGGGCACTGCCAGGGATCCAGGGGCAGCCCCAGCTGCTCTGGGCACCTGTGCCAGGGCTGCCCACCCTCCAGGGAAGGATTTCCTCCATTTATCCAATGAACTCCTCAGCTTAGAGCCATTCCCCTGGTCCTGTCTGGCTCCAGGCCCCTCAGATCCTGCATTGCCGTGGGGCAAACACAGAGGTTTTCACTTTGATTCACGTTTGGTTTGAGTTCAAACCCAACAGCTGACAGGTTTCCAGCCCCCTGGATGCTCCTGAATCCCCTCTGCATTGTGGTTCTGCTGCCCTGGCTCTAATACCCCATTCCTGCCCATCCCGAACTGTGCAGATCTCCACCCTACAAACCTCACCTCCCCAAACTGCCAATGCACAGAAAAGCTTGGGCTCAGCATTTCTCCTGAGCCAATTCTATCCATTTCAGGCCTGTTTACAGAAATACCTCCCAGATCTTGCTACCAAACACTAGAACAGCAAGAATATCTCTGCTTTTCCCAAAAAGATTAAAGGCTTTCAGATAAGAATTGGTTACAGAAACAATATTAAAAGAGAAGTGCAGTTCTGGAGCTCCCTGTGCCTGACATCCTTCCCCTCCCCTGAGCAGCAGCACTGGCTTAACTCCTATTTTCCAAGATCTCTTTATAGAGTGAAATGGGATCCATCAAAGAACAGGCTTTTTCCCTTGCCTCCAGTAAAACCAAGAACTTCTCCTGATCCCATGAGTCAGATCTAATCCTTGTGATTGGTTTTGGCTCAGCCCTGTAATCACTTATTTATGGCACTCAGTCTATCAGAGGAGCAGCCTCATTAGAGCAAACGGGGCAGTTTTTCATGTGCTCCTCCAGGGCCAGGGCCCCTCAAAGCCACTTAAGCCCCCAAGTCCTCCTTGAAGCTGGGCCTTCCCCTGGGTCCCCCAGGCAGGGTTTTCAGCCCTCACTCCCACCCAGGGCAGCTCTGTCCTCAGAGGAGGCAGAGCACAGCACTAATTATTTTAATGATTGGAAATGAACTGTGAATTTCTTAAGAGCCATTGAAGCAAAACACTTTGAGTCAATCTCCCCACATTAACAGCAGAGTGCTGGAGATTGCTCATATCTTTGAGATGATGAAGCACATCTGCTAGATTTCCCCAGCTAACAGTAGGCCAAGTGATAAAACATCAAACTTTGCCTCCCGTTCTTCTGATGAAATAAAGGAAAAGGACAAAGAAAGAAACCCCACACAGCACCTTCCACTTGAGCCCAGCTGAGCTGGAGCTTGTGTCCACCAGGGCGTCCCCAGGGACACCTGGCAGGGCATGGGCAGCACCCACCTGGCACTGGGATCCCTCAGTGGGCTCAGGATGCCCTGAGGGATGCAGGGATGTAGGTAGGAATGCCCTGAGGGATGCAGGATGCTCTGAGGGATGCAGGATGCTCTGAGGGATGCAGGGATGCTCTGAGGGATGCAGGGATGCTCTGAGGGATGCAGGGATGCTCTGAGGGATGCAGGGATGCTCTGAGGGATGCAGGATGCTCTGAGGAATGCAGGGATGCTCTGAGGGATGCAGGGATGCTGTTTGGGATGCAGGGATGCTCTGAGGGATGCAGGATGCTCTGAGGGATGCAGGGATGCTCTGAGGGATGCAGGTATGCTCTGAGGGATGCAGGGATGCTCTGAGGGATGCAGGATGCTCTGAGGGATGCAGGGATGCTCTGAGGAATGCAGGGATGCTCTGAGGGATGCAGGGATGCTCTGAGGAATGCAGGGATGCTCTGAGGGATGCAGGGATGCTCTGAGGGATGCAGGGATGCTGTTTGGGATGCTTTGAGGGACGCAGGGATGCTGTTTGGGATGCAGGGATGCTCTGAGGGATGCAGGGATGCTGTTTGGGACTCAGGGATGCTGTTTGGGATGCAGGGATGCTGTTTGGGACGCAGGGATGCTGTTTGGGATGCAGGGATGCTGTTTGGGACGCAGGGATGCTGTTTGGGATGCAGGGATGCTCTGAGGGATGCA
This sequence comes from Ammospiza nelsoni, assembly GCF_027579445.1. Classification (NCBI taxonomy): domain Eukaryota; kingdom Metazoa; phylum Chordata; class Aves; order Passeriformes; family Passerellidae; genus Ammospiza; species Ammospiza nelsoni. The sequence continues at coordinate 1,795,041 of NC_080643.1, read as the reverse complement.
GGATGCTCTGAGGGATGCAGGTATGCTCTGAGGGATGCAGGATGCTCTGAGGGATGCAGGGATGCTCTGAGGGATGCAGGTATGCTCTGAGGGATGCAGGATGCTCTGAGGGATGCAGGATGCTCTGAGGGATGCAGGATGCTCTGAGGGATGCAGGGATGCTCTGAGGGATCCTTTGAGGGATGCAGGGATGCTGTTTGGGACTCAGGGATGCTGTTTGGGATGCAGGGATGCTCTGAGGGATGCTCTGAGGGATGCAGGGATGCTCTGAGGGATGCGGGGATGCCCTGAGGGATGCAGGGATGCTGTTTGGGATGCAGGGATGCTCTGAGGGATGCTCTGAGGGATGCAGTTTGCTCTGAGGGATGCAGGGATGCTCTGAGGGATCCTTTGAGGGATGCAGGGATGCTGTTTGGGACTCAGGGATGCTGTTTGGGATGCAGGGATGCTCTGAGGGATGCAGGGATGCTCTGAGGGATGCTTTGAGGGATGCAGGGATGCTGTTTGGGACGCAGGGATGCTGTTTGGGACGCAGGGATGCTGTTTGGGATGCAGGGATGCTGTTTGGGACGCAGGGATGCTCTGAGGGATGCAGGGATGCTGTTTGGGACGCAGGGATGCTGTTTGGGATGCAGGGATGCTCTGAGGGATGCAGGGATGCTGTTTGGGACTCAGGGATGCTGTTTGGGATGCAGGGATGCTGTTTGGGACGCAGGGATGCTGTTTGGGATGCAGGGATGCTCTGAGGGATGCAGGATGCTCTGCTGCACAGGCCCTGCATGCATGGCTGGCTCTGCAGTGTGGCATCTCAAGATCAGCAGTTATTCCTCTATCCCTGTTTGCTTATTCCTGCTCTAACTGTGCTGCTCATTGCTGATTTGCTTTTTCTTTGTATACCCAAGGAAATGCAAATCTGGGATTTAATCAGGAGGATGAGCCACGCCAGCCAGTGTTTGCCAAACAGTTTAGTGAGCGTGAGCACCTCCATTAGAGACAGGGGTTGCAGCAGCTCTAACAGACAATATTCAGGCAGCTCTGAGCATCCAAGCAGAAAGAAATCACCTAAAATTCATTTTTTAAAGCGCTGCCTGAGCTTGAGTCCCTTAAAAATAAAAACGCCATTACTAATTCAGGGAAGTTTTCATTCAGTCCCAAATGCTGGCGTGCAAGAGTGGCACACAGAGCCAGGGAACAGCCCTGGGCCCGGATCAGAGCTGTCCCCAGAGTGCCCTGGAGGAGCAGCCTGGACAGGAGAGCCCATCCAGCGCCATTCCCTGCTCCTGCTCCGTGTGGAGGCAGCACAATGTGCATCAGATTGCAAATGGAGCTGAGATTAAACACAGCTCTTAATGGCTCTGCAAACACATCTGGGAGAAAACGGCAGAGCATTCACCACTAAATTAACTCCTCATTTTTGCCAGTATGGCCCTGTTTGCATTCCACTGCAGCCTGGCCTCTGCAGATGCCTTCCCTCAGCTCAGGCAGGGCTGGATTCCTTCCTTCAGGAATAAATGCTCATTTCTGCTGGTAGGCACAAAACGGAGCGGAAGGATTTCCACAGTGCTCAGCCCAAGGCTCCTGATGGTGGGTGATGCCAACCAGAACCTTCCAGCTCAGAGCTTGGGGCACACAGCACAGCCCAGCTCCAGGCCAGGAACCCAGCGTTTCTTCTTCCCTGCTCCAGGAATCCTTTGAGGAGATTGTCCTCCTCAAAGACACTCATTATTGGAATGGATTTAGCCCATCTCATTTCACAGGCTGGGCTGGGAAAGGCCACAGAGGCTGAAATTCCAGACTAAAGAGCCATCAGTTCAGTAACTGGTTTGGAACAGGTGCCCAGAGCAGCTGGGGCTGTCCCTGGATCCCTGGCAGTGCCCAAGGCCAGGCTGGACACTGGGGCTGGAGCACCTGGGACAGGGGAAGGTGTCCCTTCCACTGGGATGGGATGAGTGCTAATGTCCCTCCCAACTCAAACCACTCTCTGATTCTGTGATAAGTGACACCACGCTCTTTCTGCTCCCTGACCACACACCTGCTCAAGCTCTCCTGGAGACAAAATCCAAAAGGAACAATCAGGCACAATGCCATTTCCTCACTGTTAACATTCCCTTTCCAGGGCACCCAGCAGCACTCAGACCCTGTGAGCACACAAAGCCTCTGCAGCGACAGCAGCAGAACAATTCCCTTTGCACAAGGTGCTGCCAGCCTTGCACCCAGGGCCAGGTGTGCAAACCTGCCCCTTCAGCAGAGCCCTCAGCGGGGTCACTGTGCTGCTGCTGCCCTGGGCTGGACACCAGCAGCACAACTCTGCCCTTCAGCCACGTTCTCAGCTTTTAAACACTGAATAACTTAACAGCAGTGTTTGTGACTGCAGAATTGCCCAGCTCACATCACTCTGATGCCTCTCGTTCCTTAAATTGAGCTGGGCCCTCTGCACATGGCCACGGCTGATCCCAGAACACACAGTGCTCCAGCCTGTCCCAGCATCCCAGCCTTATCTCTGTGATGGAAATAATCCCATTTCATAGCCACTGCTACATCCCTGCCTCCTCGGGGCTGCTGAGCCTCCAGCTGACCCCTGTGGTGCCTTTGCTCAGGCAGCCAAAGGCGCCAGGGTTTGGCACAGGAGTGCAAGATTTACCCATGGGAATACTGAGGGAGAGCAGCTCACTCACTCCCTGGCCTTGCCATGGCTCCCAGGCTGAGCTGAGAAACCCAACCCAGGATGAATTCTCTGCAGTAATTTTCCTCTTGCCCATTACCCCAGAAGTGCACATTTCTGCGTGGCTCGGAGATAAAGAACTGTTCAGATGTTTATTAAACAACAGAGCTGAATGAAATCAGTCTCATTATGTTGTCTGGAGGGTGGAAGTTAATTGGAAGACAGAATGATTTACTCCAGCTTGAAATACCAAGTGGGGTTTGGAGTAAGTTAATGACAACGAGGATCAGAATGAGGGTGTGGAAAATGGAAATTTTCTTTTAATTCCTACTGAAGTACTTTTGTAAATGAGTGTGCCCTCGCCTCACTGCGAGAGGTTCCTCCCAGCTTGCTTTGCTGTTCCCCTTTTAAATGTTATCCCAGGATTAAACACCATCACTGGACACTTAAAATTAAGTACAGCAATTTAATTTTCTAAATAAAACACCAGAGAGGAGCCAGAGTGGCAACTGGGGGGAATCTCCTGGACACAGAAAATCCAGAAAACAAGTGCAGGGAAGCTGAGGAGCAGGGACACCCACCCCTCTCTGTGCTGCCTGAAGCACTCCCACAATGGTTTGGATCCTGCCAATCCAAAATGTCACCACTGTCGTTTGGGAAAAGCCAGGGTGGCATTTCCAGAGTGTTTCCACCTCTGCCTGTTGTGCCTGTGCTGATTTCTGCTGCATAGGGGGATTCTTTGGGTAGAGGAGCCACATCAGCAGCAAAAGCTGAGCATTTATTCCCCAGAATAAAGACAAATAATAGGAAAGGCTCCAAATGCTCCCAGCAGCAGTGGAATGACTGCACAACAGCCCACAGAGCCCAGAGGAGATCTCCCAGGGCTAAAGTGGGATTTATACTGCACAGAAAGGAAATGGGGCCATTAACAGGAGAGCTGCAGCCAGGGGAGGGAGGGGAAATGGGGGAAAAGCCCCATCTGGGGCTTTGCTGGGATGCCAAGGCCAGGCACCAGCAGATGTGTGGGGCACCTCCAGGGCCTGGGCTCCTGCCAGGGCAGAGGCTCCCAGAATTGGGAGTGCTGTTGGGAAGCGGTAGGAGAAGAGATGCTGCTGATTTTCAGTGCCCTGGGAGCGATTCCTGCAGTGCAGATGAGGGCAATGACAGGAGAAGGAAAGCAGCCCCAGGGAGCCGTTCTGTGCTGTCCCTGCCCCACCTCAGCAGGGTGGATGCAGAATGGGGATGCTCCACTCACCTTGTCCTGCCTCCAAAGGCCACACCTGTGCTACTCCCATTCCTCTCTGAGGGCACAGAACTCCCTCAGCTCTCCTGACTTACCCTGAACCAGGATTAAACAGAATTTTGTGCAAAGACATCTTTGTTGCTACCCAGGGATGGTCAAATTCCCCCATCACATCATGCCAGGAAATCCAATGGTTTCCTCAGCAACTTTCCATCCTCCTCCTCCTCTCCCGTGGGAGAACCAACCTCCTCCCTCCCTCCTCTTGCGCCTCCTCCTCCTCTTCCATGAAAGACAAGGCACCAGCTGGCATTAAGATAAAAACCCACATTTTCTTCTCTCCTCCTCCCCACCAAAACATTCATGAGTTTTAGCTTCACTTGTGTTTTCCAGCACCAGTTTGGAGCAGCTTCTGGCTCGCCCTGCGTGCGTCACTGCCCCAGGGACAGTCCCATGAGCCACTGATCCCTGATGGCACACAGATCAATCCCACTGGCACAGGCTGACCACGTCCTCTCAGCGTTTCATTACAACCCTTTTTCCCTCCCCATTCATTTATTTTTACATCTCTCAATTCCTGCAGTTGTTTATTGTTTATCTAAACATCTCAGCAGTTCTTTATTGTTTACCTAAACATCTCCTGCCATTGCCTGATACTCCCTTCCAGCCCTCCTCAAACATTCAGCTTTCCCTGCCCTTCCTTAGCTTCAACCAGCTCATGACCAAACCCCCCTGCAGTCCTTTCAGTTTAACACCTGCTTTGGTTACTCCAGTGGCTCTTCCATCAGTTACTCCCAAACAAGCTTGTAGCTCCAATATTTTACTCCACTAACAAACCTGGAGCTCCCACAGAGCTCTTCTGGAGGCATCTGAGTTCACCACAGGTTTAAAGATCACCCTTCCAGAAGCACCAGCTCTGACATCACTGGAAATTAAAACTATTAACATGGTTTGGATTATTTTGTCTGCAGGCAAAAGCAGATTGCTGTTGCGAGGGAATTATTCCTGAGATATTGCTCTCTGCTTGCTCCTTCACAAGGACAGAGTTATAAAAAATTATGCAATGCCATAAGCTTAAAGTATGTGGAAAAGGGAAAAAATAACAAGTCTGCAACATTTGCAAGTGAAAAAATACCATGCAATTCAAATTCCTGTGGAATTTACAAACCAGAGGAGTTGTCAAGTGTCAGTCCAAGTTTCTCCTTACAGTGCATGTTTGTCACTCCCCCAAGCTCACACAGCAGTGGGAGCTCAGTGAGAATCCCTCTCCAGCAGAGCCAGCTCCCTCCTGGAGTGTCCAAAGTGGGGAGGTCCCTCCAGATAAAGCCCAGCCAGTCCCACCCCTGACACCTTCCACCATCCCAGGCTGTTCCAGGTCTCATCCAACCCGGCCCTGGACCCTCCAGGGATGGGGCACTCACAGCTTCTGTGGGCACCCTCCTTTAGAGTTCCTTCTGCACATCAAATATCTCCTTTTTCCTGATTTTCCTAACTGTCAAACACCAACCAGCAAACCCACCCGACATTAAAACACTTTGGCCATCACCTTTGGAAAGCCCTGCCCCTCTGCAGACACCATGTTCTGCTTCAGCACAGAGGAGCAGGGGGTGTTGAGGCTGAGCTGGGTGACAATGGCAGAGGACAGAGAACTGAGACACCTGAGGAGCTGAGGGAGATGCAGGGCACAGAGAGCTGGATGCTCCACAAGAGCCCTTGGCAGGGTGGAGGTGCTGGGCAATGCCTGGTGGAAGGATGGAGGTGCTGGGCAATGCCTGGTGGAAGGATGGAGGTGCTGGGTGGCAGGATGGAGGTGCAGGGCAATGCCTGGTGGAAGGATGGAGGTGCTGGGCAATGCCTGGTGGAAGGATGGAGATGTTGGGCAGTGCCTGGTGGAAGGATGGAGGTGCTGGGCAGTGCCTGGTGGAAGGATGGAGGTGCTGGGCAGTGCCTGGTGGAAGGATGGAGGTGCTGGGCAGTGCCTGGTGGAAGGATGGAGGTGCTGGGCAGTGCCTGGTGGAGTCCTGGGGCTTGGGGGGGAAACTGCTGGAAGAGGGTTTCTTGTTCCCTCCATCAATGTATTGACCGAGATTCCTGTCAATTCCTGGATTTATCCCCAGGAAGAGATATTGTACTGCCTTTTCAGCACACACACACTGGAGGAAAGGTGCTTTACATGTCAAGCAGGCCCCTTTTCAATTAGAGCCCTTTGAATCCAGTCTAGCAGCAGAGACATGAAATAAACAGCGAGGCAGCCACAAAGCTCATCCATCCACTCCTGATTAGTTCCACAACACCTCCCATCCCTGCACCACTTCAGGTGGAACGTTCTGCCTTTCCCTGCCTCCTGAAAGCCGTTTATTTGCAGAAATATTGAGTGAGGCAGCAGGATGCAGCAGGGTATTTGTCAGCGCATCGATCGGGATTTGCATGGCAGGGCGTTTGTGTGCAGCCTGTTCCTCCACAACGTTCACCACAGCGTGAATTCCTGGGGAATTTATGGCCCTGCTCCTTCCAACGAGCCCTGTTAAGTCCCTCAGCCCCTGGCAGGTCTCAGTTGCAAACCCTGGGTTGTTCAGCACAAAACAAAAGGGCAGCGCTGCCCTGATCAATACGGACTCGTGGGAAGCTGCCAAGGGACATTCATCTCCCAGCCTGGGAGCTACAGCAGAGTTCTGCCTCTGGAGAGGCTGTGGAGCCAGGGATGCCCAGGGGCAGCAGGGCACCCACACCTGCACCCATTCAAACCCACGTGCGGGATTGAATCCATGAAATCTCCCTCAGAACTCCAATCCCAGTACCTGTTCCGTCAAAGGAGACGGATCCGTGATCCACGTCCACTTGAGCCACCCGAAAGAGAGAGGGAATGCAAATATCTTCTTCACATGCTGCATTTTACTGTCACTTTTTCTCTCATTATTCCCCTCGTTTTACCTGTCATTAAGAGGAAAAAAACCTTACATTTTTGTTTTCCCAGTCCCTGATTTTCAGATAATGAGAATGAGATTCCCAAGATGGGCGCAGAGCGAATTCCAAGAGCCCCTTAACCAGTTCCTATCATCCTGCTCAGCCATTTATATGGGAATGGAAGCATTCCATATATCCATCCATTTATATGGGAATTCCAGCTGTGGATATGGGAATGGAAGCAGAATTCCAGCCATAGATATGGGAATGGAAGTGGAATTCCAGTTGTAGATGTGGCAATTTCAGCACAGCACAGGCTGGGTATTGCATTATCAGGAATGGGTTTGATAAGGCAGCACTTGAAGCCCCCAAAGCTTCCAGCTGCTGAGGGGCACTGGGAGAAGCAGGTCCCAAAATCCATGCCATAAGTGTCAGGACCACATAATTAAAAGGAACAATCATTAATTACAGAGGACTTTTCTTACCTGGAGGTAACAGAGCCCTGGTTTGTGTGAATCCCCATCCATGGTGCCATAAAAATCTGGTTTTGACACAGCCAGTGGGGCTGTCCTTGGGATGAGGCAGAACCATCTGAGGAGCAGATGGAGCAGGGCAGCTCCTGACAAAAAACAGACATTCCTTTAAAAATAGATGAAAGCAACATTTAATTTAGTTGAAAGGTGGAAATGAACCATTAAGAAATCCAGGCTCATCTAAATACCTGCTTGTCATGTATATTTAATTGTTTTCATTTCCATTTGGATTGTGCTCTGCACTTACAATGGCCACAGCTTGTCCTCAAGTGTCTGAGCATGGAGAGGGATTTGAGAGGATTCTGAAAGGGAGAAGGGTGAGGAGATTTCTGGGCAAAAACAGATGCCAAAACCACCCAAAAGGCTGCTATGAAGAATTATTAGTCAGTCCTTGATAAAGAGATGCAAAATCAGAGATAAGTAGCAGGACAAACCCACATTACAAATACATAAAAAAAAAACTGCTGGTAAAACAAACAAATAATTTTCCTTCTTTTTCTTCAAACCAGGACAAACCAGTGGAAAGTATTGCTCCAAAGCACTTCACTAATATCAGATCAGCTGCAAAAGATATTTCAGAAGCAGCTAATTACCAACCCTGTGATCGATGTGCAGTGGGATGAAGGTTGTACCTCCTGCAGGTTCCAGACCCCAGCTCCAAAGATGTTCTTCAGAGTCCTTGAAAAATTCATTTTCTTCGCAACTCTCCTCATTATTTATTAATGACTGTTATTCTGAATTCTGGATCACCATCATTTCCTCAAGCAGGAGCATAATTTTTCCTTCTCTTACCAAAACAGAGTCAGGAACTCGAGTACCTGCCCCAGGGTTTGAGTGTTCCCCCTTTTCCCCAAGCCAGGAGCCCTCATATCCAGAACTTATAAGGATCCAGCAGGGATTTATGTGAGACCCTCAGAGTCCTCAATGTTTTGTCTTTAGAAATTCCTGCCAAGGGCGTTTGGTTTCAGCTGAGATAATGAAATTCAGAGATCATGACCTGGCAGGGGCTGGCCATGCAGAGAAGGTGTTTGGTCAGTACAAGCAGCGTTTTAACCACCATTTTCTCTGCACATCCACAATTCCAGAGGGATTCTGCTCCTGTGGTCCCAGGGCTGGTCAAGGATCTGACTGAACCCCCTGATCTCCACAGCAGCTGTTGAAGAACAGCTTTGCCACGAGATGTGTCAATGAGGGGCATGGAAATCCATCCCAGTGGGTCCTTCCTTATGGAAACGAGTTCTTGCACGGAGGTTCAGCTAATGTGAGCATACAAAAATGATCTCTCTCCTCAGAGAGAGGACAGATGGTTCTCCCTCCTTGTGAAGGGTTGGTTTTTCAACACAAGCTGCCTCTCCAGTGGAGGGGGGGGGGGAATAATCTCTTAATTACTGCTCCACTGGCTGAAAGCACATTCTCGGAGCAGAAGGTATTAGATGGAGTTTTCTTACACCAAAGTCAGACATCAAAAAGAAATCACAGAACTGTTTTGGCTAACGGGAGGAAAATTTAGATTAAAAAACCCCACTAGAACTGGGTGATTCTTCCCCACTTTACACAGAGCAACTTGAATCAAGGCCAGAGTCTGCTTTCACAGGAGGTGAAACACAAACACCCAGAGAATTAAGTGACAATTCCTTCATGTTCCTGAGTTATGGATTAGAAAAATCAGCTCAGCAGCACTGATCAATGGGAACTTCAAAGAGAAACACAGCCCATCCATTACAGTTCCTCCCAATTACATCCTTCTGCTGAGAACTGCATTTTATGTTCCTTCCAGGCTTCCAAAAAAGAGAGAGCAGGATTTTAAAAAACTGCTTCTAAGTGAGTTTTACCTTTTTATTGAATTTAAACACCACAGGACTGGTTAAATTGGGAGTCAGTTCCATACCTCTGAAATGGAAGCACCATTTTCAAACCAAAAACCAGAGACACCTCAAAGCTGTTGGTTTTTCTGATCATTTTCTTTCCTTTTTGTTGAGACTTTTTCAACAAATTTTGTCTAAACCTGTGAATGATTTTGAGTAAGCTGAAAATAATTTACCTGCTTTGGTTGGGTGAGCTGTGGGGTTTTCATCAGGTCTGAGCTCTCTGAGTTGTGGAGAGGAGTTTGGGATTGTTCCCTCCTTTTCTCCTGGAAACCACAGAGAAATGCGACTCCATCCTTCTCCCTCCATCAGCCAAAGGCTTCATTAAAGTGGAGAATCCCACCTGGAGCCAGGAAAACCCTGGAAAACAGGAAAAGCAGCAGCAGCAGCATCTCCTGAGGGTTGGTACTTTTCTATTGTGGGGTTTTTTTTACCTCCAGCCCATCGAGTGCCCAGCAGCTCCCACCATTCCCAAACGTCCTGTTGGAGATGAGCCTGTTCTGGATGGGGATTCCCACCTGCTCCAAACCTGCCACAGTTCCCCGTTCAGGAAGGAGCTCCCTGAGCCCTTCAGAGGGCTGAGGAGCAGCTCTGCACACAAACCAGTGAATCAATTACCCCGTGCTCTCCTTCAGCAGCGGCTGATCCCTGATGCTGGCTCACCAAGGTGGCACCAGCAGCAATTCCTTTGTGCCAGGCTCTGGAGCTCAGCAGGGCTGCTGCTCACAGCCCCCTTGGGGACCAGTCTGCTTTAAGCACCAGCAGCTCCCAATTAACTGATGGGATCGCTAAAGGTCATTAACCAGTCCCCACCCTCACTGCAGTGCAACCATGGAATCACCCCTGGTTATCCAGAATTAGCCAGGGCTTGGTTGGCTTTGCAGGGCACAGATAACAATGGATCCTGTGCAGGGAATCCCGCACCAGTTATCTCTGAAATCAGGCTGCACACAGGGGACTGCTCAGCTGCCGTTGAAAAATTGCAATTTTTTCCCCACTCCCGCTCCTGCCTCCTCCCAGCCCACCTCAGACCTCCCATCTCATCATTTATTCCCGCTGTAGTTTGATCTCACACAGCCCCAGCACACAGAGAAGGCAATTCTGGAGTTGTTTTTTGAGCACAAAGCCCCCAGGTGGACTCAGTTTGTCCTGGCTGGATGCAGTACTCTCTACTTCACACCCAATTCCTCAACCTCTCACAAATTTCTTAGCACAAACCTTTGAGCAAACAGGGACTTCAGTAAAAACTCTTCGTAGAGGTAAAAGAGGAGGTTCCTTGTGGCAGCAGCAGAAAGAACAGCTGAATGTTCTCCAGCAGGGGCTGATTAATCCTCTTCATTCAAAAATCATTGGATTTAAAGGAATAAAACTGTTCTTGGAGCTCCTGCAAGGCAGAATGTTTTGCCCAGTTGAAAAGCTGCATCTCATCAATGGTGGCTCCATTTGGCCAGTAATACTCACTTCCTTTCCTTTTAATTACAATTATTTCCATGAGAAAAGTCAGAGCAGTAACTGTGAGCATTCCACATAGTTAAATTACTATTATAATTATTAATTTTTAAAAGATAGCTATATTTTAACAGAACAAACCAGGTGCCAAGAACAGAGCTGCCTCCTAATGATCTGGATTTCATTTTGATGAGAGCAGAAGTGAAGGTTTCCACTTGCAGCCCCTGATGGGGACCAAAGCCCACCCAATCTGGCCCAAACATTTCCAGAAGACACCTGGGGTGCTCTGGGCCCATTGAGGTGACCACAATCTCCTTCTCCACAGCTTCCCAAACCTGCCAGTGCCATGGCCCATCCCTTTAATTCAAATTTCACTTGGAAATCGCACCTGGGCTGGATGGGTGCCCACATGGAAAAGCTGCTGTGCAGCCTGGGGTTAATGGTACTTTGTGGAAATCAGGAAAAATGCAAGTTCCCATTCTACCCTGCAGGGAGAGAGGTATTTTTGGGGGGTTTTAACAGGGTGTGCAGCACCAGCAGCTCCCAGGGCTGAGCTGGACCAGGCCTGAGCAGCGCTGGACACAACAACCTCCTTTCCTCCCTCCCAGGAAAACTCCCAGGTGCTGCTTTCCCTGGCTCAGCCATCCCTCAGCCCCGAGCAAAGCAGCATTTTCCTCCAAAAGCCATTATTTGGGTAAATCAAGCGTGGCACTGCAGTCAGGGCAGAGCAGGAGGGCCAAGGAGCAGAGGGAGGACAGGACAGAGCCACCCAAAGCACAGAACACCCACCAGCATCTGTCTTCTGCATCTCTTCCAAGGAGAGAAAGCTGATTTGGGCATTTCCTTATTTCCATCCTACCAGCCCAAGTCCTTTTGGGGATTTTTAATTGCACAAAGCATTTTTCTGCTCCTTCCAAAATGCTCTCTATGTGGAAAGTGCTGAGGAAGCAGCAGAGAGGAGTTTGTGTTCCAGCAGGTCTGGAGCAGCCACTTCCCACAACAGGTCCCAGCTTTGAGCCTTTTTCTAACAGCAAACGGGGTTGTCAAAGAAATAAATGTTTATACAGCACGTTGGATTTATCACTGGAGTAAATCAGTGATGGTGGGGAAGAATAGGAGTGGAAGTTATCCACAGGCATGGCAGTTTGAGAGAGCCTTCTTCCCAAAGTACCTGAGCCACGGAACCTCTCTGGAAGCTCAGCCCAGAGCCCAGGATGGTTCCCTACCTGTGCCTTTGGTTTTAATCACTCCAGAGACACAGCTCCCACTGATAGCAGCACAGCTTTTGCATTTTTGCAAAATCAGCATCTCTTTGGGGTTTTTTTTTACAGCAAAATCACACACTCAGCTTCAGGGGGAACTGGGTGGCAAAACCCCAGTGAAAATCCCAGGCAAGTCTCCTTTTTGACCTGACTCAAAATAAAAAAAATGTGATAAATAGCACTCAGCAGAGAGCTGAGGAAATGCTGCAGAGCAGTGAGTGGGATCCTTGCTTTGTGCACAATGTGTAGGAAAATAGGTGCATACAAATACACTTCTGAAACATCAAGATTCATGTATGAACTGAAAACAAAGACTTCCTACATACCCACTCAGCAATCCCACACACAGACACGAGGCTTCTGGATTTGGGTTAGAAACACTGAAGAGGAAATGTTTACATTCCTGTTTCTTCTGTGAAACTTGTTTTAAAATGAAACAAGAAGGGTGGAGAGGATCTTTTTCCAAGGGATGGAGTGACAGGACAACGGGAATGGATTTAAACTGCCAGAGTGCAGCAGGAGATGGGATATTGGGCATTAGGAATTGTTCCCTGGCAGGGTGGGCAGCCCTGGCACAGGTGCCCAGAGCAGCTGTGGCTGCCCCTGGATCCCTGGCAGTGCCCAAGGCCAGGCTGGACACTGGGGCTGGAGCAGCTGGGACAGTGGGAGGTGTCCCTGCCATGGCAGGGGTGGCTCTGGGTGGGATTTAGGCTCCCTTCCTACCCAAACAATTCCACGATTCTGTGATTTAAATGTCTGTTTAAACCCTGACCGTGGAAGCAGTCCATGGCACAGTGGGCAGGATCTGTGTGCCCCTGGATAAACCCAGGTTATCTGAGGCAGCAGCTCCTGCCCAGCTCTGCACACACAGAACGAGGAGCTCGTTAGTTAATTAAGGTTACCAAGTCCCCTTGCATGGCTTTCAGCGCAGAGCAGAGGAGCTCTCCCAGCTCAGCTGATTCATGGCATCCTCAGGGCATTCTCCTCATGTGTCCAGAGCCCAACTTCTCCTTTTCTGAAGCAATGCCAAAGCCTGACCTGTTTTGGCCTCAGCGTTGTCCGGGCACGGCCCTGGTGTGCAGGTCCTGCAGCCAGAGCCAGAGGGGGATGCTCTGCTGCATTCCTGCACCCACATCTATAGCTCATAAAACCAGCAAATTTTATGGCTTTATCAAACCCCACTTGTAATTCCTTCAGCAAAATCACTCTGGTTTCATTTCAAGCAGAGGTTGTTCAAATTTTCAATACCTTTTGTGTTAATAATATTGAACTAAGTTAAAACATTTATAGGTAATAACCTTCAATAAGTTGAGTGATGATAACATCAAACAAAGTTAAGTTTCACTATGTTTAGGTCTAAGTACCCTCAAGTTACATTTTATCACTTTGATATTCTGTTCAAATTGAGTTTATTATTCCTTGCCATCAGAGTTCATTCATTCCAAGTTTAAGTGTCGTTCAATATAAATTACCCTAAGTTTTGTTAAAAATCATTTGTCTAAACTATAAGATATATAATTTTATTCTACTGGCTAGATAGAATAGGTGGATATTGCCATCCCCTCCCAGTGCCACCCTTGGGCAGCTGTGGTCCTCTGGAATGCCAGGCCACAGAGCTGGCAGCTGCCCAGGAGAGCAGGGAATAGTTTTTCCCCCTCTATTTTTGTATTTACTAAGACATTACCTTATTCTGGAAAAAAAAAAAAAAAATCTCTTAGTCCATGAGTTATTCCTGTGGGTAGAAAAAAATCCTTTTTTTTTTTTTTTCTAAAAATAAACCAGCCTGACAGAAATTCATGAGTTTATCAAATTTTAAAGGGACTGACAAACTCCTAAGCTTAACTTAGGATCCAGTTTTCCCGTGGCAGTTTCTCAGCCCTGTTAGAAGCTGGAGATACTGGAGTGTGGAACAGAGATATTCCCAGATTTATGGTGAGCCTGACAATGATTATGTAGCCCATTGAGATGGAGTGGTGTGATTTAGTGCTTTGGAGGCATTTGTCAGGCCTGATGAATGCATCTGGTGATCCAGGCAATGAAAATGTGAGATTTCCAGGCAGTGGCAGATAAAGGATGCTGCCTGACACACGGGGTTATGGCAGGGGCTATGGAAGGGGATAAAATTTTTATTTGTTTCTCATTTAGAGTTTTAGAGGGAGATGGGAAGGAAGATAAACTCCCTTCAGCTGAAGAGGCTGTGGAGAGGGTGTATCCTAATGAATATTTGGCTTTCTTGTGTCCTGGATTCTCACCTGCCACCGCTCACTGCACAGGAAATCCAGGTGGGTGTGCTCAGGGACAGCTCCTGGGCATCTCCAGGCTCCCCCAGCACTCCCAGCTCTGCAGAAAGACGTGGAAATACTGATTTTCTCATTTGCCTGCTGTAGAGCACACTAAGGTTTGATACAAAGCCAGCTGGAAATGAGAAATTGCCTTTAGATGGGTCCAAAATGTGGGCATTTTCTTAGACAAAATGAGTTAAATGAGCTTTTGAAATTCCAGCCATATCCAGGCAATTTACAGCTCATTTTGGTTTCCAGTTCCCAGACAGAAACAGGTTCTTAGGAAAACAAGGTGTTTTGAGATGTGCTTTCTATTGAATTTGTACACAGATCCCAGAACCCCAGAGTGCTTTGGATTGGAAAAGATTTTAAAACTCACCCAGTGCCACCCTATCCATGACAGGGACCCCTCCCACTGTCCCAGGTGCTCCAGCCCCAGTGTCCAACCTGGCCTTGGGCACTGCCAGGGACCCAGGGGCAGCCACAGCTGTGCCAGGGCCTCAAGGAAAATATTTCCCATAACTGAATCAGGTATGAAACACCAGGCAAACAGAACCCAGGTCAGAGGCTGCTCAAGGCAAAAAGGAAGGAAGTTGAGGACCCTGCTGCTTCCAGAGCAGTGGAGAACAAGCCTTGCTGCACCAATGGACATTTCTGAGTCAATTACATGCCAGTGCTGGTCCATTTTCCTGGAATGTTTTATTCTGAAGCTTTCAGATAGAAATGCTCTATTTTAACTAAAATATATCATTATATACTTTTTACCTTATATAATTTAGGGTTTCCAAGGAAAATACATTCCATTGATACTCAGCAGAAGCAAACCTATTCTCTGCTTTGAATCCCAAGCTCTGCTCTCACTTAACAAAACCAGCCTGAGCTGTGCTAGAGCATCAATCCATAGAGAAGTACTTAGGAGGAATAAATTGATTTTCTCATTGCTCTATGTTGGCTAAAAATTATTCGATTATGTATTTAGCTGCTAATGGAAACTCATTAGTAGATTTTCATTTCATGCTTGTTTGCACCTGCAATCCATTTTTCCCTGTCCAAAGCACTGTTTCATTTCAGTTCCGTGCCATAAATTTCCTTGCATATAAACTGATAAGCGTCAGCCAAAATTCAGTGTACGTGGTCTGAAATAGCTCAGGGCCATCTCTTCCACAACAGCATCGTTAGAGCAGCACATCCTGGTGATTCAGGGGGGCTGTTAACTGTGCATTTGATGGCCTAACTTGCCTCAGTGTTTGCTCATTAACTTTGTTATCCTCGTTAGTGTCAGCTCCTTGACATTAGCCTGTTGGCTCTGGGCTCCCCACGAGGCTCCTGGGCATCTCTTTAACCCAAAGGTGGAACATTCCCAACTTCAGGGGGGCTCCTTCAGGGCCCCCTCCTTCCCACCCCCTGCTTTTCTGTGGGATGGAAATTCAGTGATGTTCAGTCAAACCGAGCTCAGTGGCCTCTGGCTCTGTTTGGAGGGAGGTGTTGTTATCTGTGGGAATAGCACCCAAATCCAGCCAAATCCAAAAAATCCAGTTTGAATTCCTCCTCCCCATCCTTCTCCGGCTTCCTGATGGGTTTGTACCGTGGGAGCACAAGGAATCACACCCTGTGGCATTCACATTTCCTGAACAGAGAGAGAGACAATTCTCTCTCAGGAATTGCTCCTGGAGAAGCACAGAGAGAAGAAGAGAAAACAATTCTTATCTCTATTCTCTGCTCCTGTCGTTTTTGCACATGTGGAATGTGTTATGGAGATTGTTTTTACCTGAAGGGATTTGTCAATTGGATTGTGCTGTTGTTTTGTTGGATTCTGAGGTTGTTTTGTTCCCTTGGCCAAGTGGCTCAAAGCTGAGTCCTGGCTGTCTCAGACAGTCACAGGTTTTTCTTTAGCATTCTTTAGTATCTCTTGTATAGTATAGTACAATTCTCTTTAGCACAGTTATGACATAGTATTAATGTAATACAGTATAGTTTTAATAAAGGAGTTGTTCAGCCTTCTGAATAATGGAGTCAGATGCCAATTGTGAGAAATTGCTCCTCACTTTTCATAGTTTAGGAAGGTTTATTAAACCTTATCAAAAATACAACAGAAGCCTGAATAAAGAAAAAAGGTTACAGCGCTGGAAGCAAAAGATTTTCTCCACCATGTGCTCAGCCCCCTCACAAAGGAGGTTTTTCCCTTTTTAACCCTTTCAGCCCTCTCGAAGTTCTGTCCATCAACCCCTTCTTCACTGTCCAGTGGTGGAGATCTCTTCCTCAAATCCTGCTTGGAGGTCAGATATTCCACAGTGACAACCTGACCCTCCCAGCTGTCCCTATAACCACACTAGGGGGTAAAACGTCACTATAAATCTATACACTTCTCTATAAATCTATAAACTTTTCTTAACCTATACCCATGATACTTGTCCATTCGTTGTCAGCGTCAATCATGCATTACTCATCTATCACACAATCATCCCCAGACGTTGGGGTCACCCTGAACTCAGCGATGCCCTGCAATTCCCAATTCCACCTCCCACCCAGAAACCCTGCCCAGTGCGGGCTCAGCTCTGCCTTCCCTCTGCCCTTTCATCTGCCAGCTCGTTGCAGAGACCCCACACGAGGGGAGAGCAGAGCAGTCACCCCGATTTAGCCATCCCATCTCCCTGCAAGCATCCCCAGCTCAGTGCCAGAGCGCCCTGGGCTGCAGCACTGAGGGGCTGGGGATGAGGGGGGCAGAGATCAGAGGGGCAGGGACGGCAGATGGGCAGAGCCTGCTCACTGCGAGCTGCTGCGCATTTCATTTTGGAGTAACCCACGGCCGGGTTAGTGAAGCAGAACCCGATCGTAATAATTATGTCACTTTTTGTTTCCATAGGAAGGAATTAATAAGTTGTTCAGCTTCAGCAGAATTGATCCAAATATGAGAAGTGACTCTCAGTGTTGTGTACTAGTGCAGCCCCCCACAGAGAAAAATGCAATTGCTGTAAAAATATCAATTTTATCAGGTAGCTCAAGCCTCTGGGGTCTGCCTGCATTCCCCACCCCAGTAACTGAGAGCAGGAACAGCTCTGAATGTGCTTGTTAAGTGGGCCTGATCAATACAAATCTATTTCTCAATTAAGTAGAAGATCCTGGTGTATGTGTATTGCCTGCAGGCCAAAAGAGTTCAGAGCAAAACTGGATTCCAGAACACAAAGTTGTGTTGTTTTTGCTCTGTCTTTTAAATGAGCTTTACCAGCATGCAACTGCAATCCTTGTGAACTCTGCAGATTAAATTTCCTTGCAGTAATGACCACTAGGAATTAGTGAAATGTTAATCTTCCCACCTGCTGTGTATGATTATACACGAGTCTAATCAACCTGATTACAAAAGAAAGTAATTTCTGCTTTTACAGGGTTTTTGTTGTTGTTGTCTGCTTTAGTTCTTCTTGAGGAGCTGTGAGATTCCTTACCCTGTATTTTAAAGCAAAAATAATGATGAAATTAAAATGTGTAAAGGGGAGCAATGGGGGCTGATAGTAATTGCTTTACAAGAGATACAGTAATTGATGCTCTGAGGATTTATTTGAAAGCATGGAAGTGAATTAGGAACCTGCTTTATCTGGATTTGCTCGCTCTGATGAAGTCACTGCGTCTTTGTGTCTTGGTTTTCAGCTAAACTCTTCTTAATGAGAATGCTAATAATTACAGTGGCACTAAATTGTTTTAGGGACACAGGAGGATGGGAGCCACGTTTTAATGTCATTTGAAGCCACAGCCACCTTTCTGCTGCCAGCCCTGAAGGAGGAAATGCACCTGAATCCATCAGAGATTGGATCCGTCCAAGTCCTTCAAAATTCCACCCATATCCAGACACGTGGGTGGTTGTAAAGACAAGCTAAAAAGCCACATCTGATTGTATTCCTTGGCTTAAAGCTTTGTTAAGGCTGGGCCCACACACCTTGGGAACAGGTACTGCAGCACAGAGAGGCTTTCCAAGTGACAAATCCAGGAAAATGAGTGTAAGATACCTGAAAATACAAGGAATGGAGGGTAAGCCACAGCAAACGTTATCCTGCTTTGTGCAGCACTCAAAGCCAGTTTCCTGAGCAGCCACACACCCCAGAACACCTGAACTGCACCCCCTGCACATGGAAACACCTGGGATAATCCCTGGATTCAAAACAATAATATCCATCCATCTGATCAATTTATGGCTGCCAGTGATCCAGAACCATTCCAGGCCTGGCGGGCACCACTGCACAGGCAGGTTTAGCAATCCCAGAGCAATGAGATGCCAAATGTGCCCCCAGTGCTGGGGTCTCCATGGTGACAGCGTGTGTCACATCCCTGAGCTACCTGAGTGATCACTGCCATCCTTTCATCTGATCCTCACTTTTCATCTCTGCCTCCGAGTGCACCGGGCTCCTAATGGAGAGGAATTGACAAACATCCTCATATTCCTTAGAGGAAAAGCAATTTTTTTCTCATCTACACTCCTGCAACTTAATTCAGGTAGCAGCTTTTGGAGGAGGAGCTGCTTGGGGAAGTCAGGAATTTGCCTTTGACACACACACAGAGCCAGCTGTAAGCTGGGCTGGAGGATGGCAAAAACCACCTTGCTAAAACATCCACAAAAATCTCTAAAGAAGCCCCTTCCTCCAAACCTGGGGCAGTCCCAGCTCTCCCTCACCCCCAGTTTTCCCAGCCCCACTTCTCCCAGTGCAGAAATCCCAGAGATCACCTCTGCTCTTCCTCATTTCTGGCTGTGGCACAGAAAATGAACCCAGGGGTGGCTGAACCCAGGCCCTCCAGGAGCTGCAGTCTGGAGAAAAATCCTCCTGGGATGTCCAAGCAATGTGTCACCCACCCTGTGCAGGAGCTATGCATGTGGATTTTGGAGGGTGCCCCAGCCACAGCTCAGCCCAGCCAGAATTCCCTGGGCTGTGCCATTGTTACTCCCTCTCCCTCCTCCTCGTGCTCTCTAACGCTGTTTGCAGGAAAGATGAACATTCCCAGCTTGGCTCATTAAAATCTTCAATACCTCCAACAATCTGGGTTCTCTCACACTTTGGGTTGTACAGGAATATCCTTAGGAGAGGAACCCCCAGGCTGGAAGGGAATTTTGGAGATGGGAGACCAATATCCCAGCCAGGATATCCCACCCAGCAAGCTCAGCGGTGTGAGAGACTGGTGTGACAAAGACCATTCCAATGGGGTTATCAGCTGTAAAACTGCTCCTGAGGTCCCCAGGGCAGAGGGAGAGACTGTCACCTTGCTGAGTGTGACATTTGGGGGAGCAGGACTGATTGCTGTGCACCCACCCCCAATGCTGCATTTTGGGGTTTAATCCGTTTCTTATTGCAGAAATAAATCCAGGAGATCACTGAAGTGCTGTTCCCAGCCCTCTGCAGTCCCCTGCTCCCCTCCCAGCACAGTCCCCGTTATCGAACACCTGGGAGGGGATTTCAAAGGAACTCTTCATCTCATTTCATACATTAGTGCCAAGCTTAGCTTCTGTAGGTAACAGTTTCTGTTTGAACTAATAAAGAGGTATGTTTAGAATCTCAGGGGCACACTCTCTGCTCATTTGAAACAAATGAGGATTACATAAGGAGGAACAGGAGCTACAAATAGGATTCATAAAATTAATTGGCTGTGAGCTGCAGTGGTGTGGAGCCACTAAAGGTGACGAGTGGCCACAGCGTGTCCGTCCCCTGGGGACAGCAGGGCCAGGCTGGAGCACTCAGGGTTTGGCTCCTGCAGAGCCCTGGCACCACTGCCACCACTGCCACCACTGCCACCACTGCCACCACTGCCAGCTCCCCAGGGCTCCCCAGGCTCCACCTTGTCCCCTTAATGCTGCCCCAGAGCAGCTCTGCCTGCCAAAAGGGGCAGGGATGCTGCCCCAGAGCCTGGAGCTTCTGCACCCTGCAGGGACCCCCTACGGCTCCTGATGGACCCCAAACCCCTCAGCAGGCACATGAAGTGCCATCCACATTTCACCTGGCCACCAGTGCCAGCCCAGTGCCAGAACTCTGTGCACAAACCCAGGGCTGCCTGTGCCTGCTCCCCCTGCTCCTTCCAGGCCAGCAAACAGCGCTCCATGCACTGATCCTAAATGCTACAATCCAACAAAACGCTGCAAAATCCATCTCTGGGACTCCTGGCAGGAGCCTGTCTGCTCCAGGGATGCTCCAGGACAGGGACAGGGCAGGGATTTCTCCACTGACCCTCCCCCTTGCAGCCCCTTACTCCAGATCACTTCCAGCTGGAATTCCAGGATCATTCCACCCTGCAATGCCCAATGCAGAACTGGAGCTGAATCCCTGTAGTTGCACCTAAAGCACCCCATACTTGTGTACCTGTAAATCTTCTGGAATAGCTCGCACATGTTCTCCCATCCCAGAGCTGTCTTCAGCCAGAGAGCACCGAGCTAAGAGCATTCAATCCAGTCCCCACCACAACACCCAACCTGAGTTGGGCTCTGAGTGTCCTTTCAATAGCAAAGCATTGTAGAAACTCACCCTGAGCAGTGCCACCATATAAACAGAAAATATATAAACATATATTTATATAACATATAAATATATGTAAATAGATAAAATTTATATTAAAATATATAAATGTAAAAATAGAAAAATATATATTTTTATATAAAGCATATAAATATATTTAAAATATCTATATATAAATATATCTGTAAACATATAAAGACATAAATATACATTTATAAACATATAAAATATATAAATATATAAAATATATAAATATATTTTTATATATAAATGTATAAATATAGAAACAGCTCCAGGAAGCTGCTGCAGGAGCTCTGCAGAGGAGCAGGATCCCCTGCACAGCTCTGAACAGGCAGCCCTGGATGTGTCCTGAACATCCCATTTGAGACCCGTGGAGCTGACACACACACAGACTCCAGAATCAGCCAGCAATTCAAATAAATGAAAATAAAACTTCTCCTGCCCCTAATTATTAATAGCAGTACTTTTGGAAGCTCCTGGTGTTTCTGGGGGCTGCCCTGCATGCCCACACACTGTGTGGTGCTTGAGCAGCCCCCAGAGCCACCCACCCACCCTGCCTGGGCTCTCACACCTGTGGGGCTGCTCACACCCAGATTTAGGAGCAGCAGTGACAGTGTAATACATTTTCCACAGGAACTGGGCCGTGCATGTGTTTTTTAGGTTATCCCACAGCACGAGCTAAGATTAAAATCTCCCTCTGGATTTCGGTGTCTGGGAGTCTCACAGCTCTCCAGACATTTCTTCTATTTAAAGAGAACCCTGTCCCTGTGGATGCTGCTCTGTTCTCAGGTGTCAGCTGCTCCTCAGAGCCACCCCTGTCACCGTGATACTTTCTGAAAGATCCTCTTTGCCCAGGATTTCCTCCAAGAGCCCAGAGCCCTGACTGCCCCACGCCAGGGCCTGAATTCCCATCCCAGCTCTGGAACCACATCCAAACTCACACAAAGCAGCATGTGGCACCTAAAATTCACCTGAACACCCTGTGCACTCCCTCCCCCAAAGCAGGTGACCCATTTCCCACACGTTTTGTTGGATCATTTCATTTTCCAGCCCTTTCCTCCTGGTAGGGACAGCAGTTTTTCCTACAGAAATGGGCTTGGTCTGCAGCCACCTGAGCAGAGCCATGGAACATCTCCCTCTGCCCCACTTCAGCATCCCTGAGTGTTTGGAGAGCCCAGGATCTGCTCCAGAGCAAAGGCAGCAGAGCCTCTCCACACACAGAGCCCTGCTCAAACACATTTATGGGCTCTGAACGTGTGTTTTCAGCTGGCACCTCAGAGCCAAGTGCAGGGCGTTTATCTGGGGCTAACAAAAGCCTCGTGGCACTTCCTAGATAGAATGAAGCCCGAGTTTAGCAATTATTCATAGCCTCACACACATTCGAGCTGACTTGGCAGACTGGAGCTAATTGGGTTTACAGTAGAGTGAAGCTTTGATTGAAGTGCCTCGCTTAAAAAAAAAATATTCCACATCCCCCCACACACCCCTGCTAACATTACTCTGGAGCATGTAAAACAACCACCCCACATCTTAGCAAAGGAGAAACGCAGGGATTTTTATTGCTTTACCAAGCAAAGACCCACAAGTGAATAATCCTGAATGTTTGATGTGCTGTATTCTGATCCATAATTCAGCGGCGGCACAACGGCTGCGTGTGCCTGACATTTCTGCTTTTGAAGTTCACAAAACCCCTGCAGTCACCAAGGGGAGGGATCCTGCCTGGGGAGCCGAGGTGGGCACTGAACAAAAGGTGGCAAGAAAAAGGTTACAAAGCTAACGCACAAAAACCTTGGAGAATGTAAATGAATGTAGCCTCGAGTTTACCGAGTAAATAATTCAAATTCTACCCTGGTGATTTATGAAAATAAAAAGACATATTTAATGAGCCCAGCAGGCAGCAGGTGCTTCTGCTTTAACATGTTAAAGGCAAAAATCAAAAGGCAGAAGCTTTTTCCTGTTTCATGGCCACAGTTTAAAATAAAATCTCTTCCCTGCGCTTCAGGGAGTGCTGAGCTCAGCAGTTTTGCTGCTCCTAGGAGGGTCCTTTGAATGCTCCCATCACCAATTTCCACACAGCCACATGGAGAACCCTTCCAGACCTGGGCAGACCACGGGCAGGGACACCTACCACCATCCCAGGTGTCCCCAGTGTCCAACCTGGCCTGGGACACTTGAGGGACCTGGGGACAGCCCCAGCTGCTGTGGGCACCTGTGGCAGTGAGGGGTTTGTGTCTGGCTCTGTAGGGCTGAGCCATGACCTTGCAAAGAGTGAAATCCTCTCCTGAGGTTATTCAAGAGAGGGAGGAGTGACGTGGCCAAGGTGGTTTTTCCCTGGAGAGCCTTCCCAGGTGTGTGTGAGAGCAAATCCCAGGAACGCTCCACAGGCCCCAGGGAAAGGCAGAGAGCTGTTTCCAGCAGAGGACATCAGCCCTGAGCCCTTCCCAGGTGTGCCCCATCCCCAGCGAGCTCCCTCCCTCAATGGGGACAGGGGACACCTGAGCAGGGCACAGGGACATCCATCACCAGGTGCCACTCCTGACTCTGGGGATGCACGGCCACCCCCCTGTGTCACCCACAGCTGCTGCCATGGCAACTGGAAATCATTAAAAATAAATAAACCCATTTTTATGACACAACTCACAGAGTGCCTGGCTTCTGCCAGGAGTGTAAATTTGGCCTGTTTGGCTAATTTGATGGGATGCCACAAGTGAGGGCCTGATTTGAAACCACAAGTCATTTTTCTCCTTGGAAGAGTGGATAACTGAGTCTATTAATCCAACAATACATTTAAAGCTGAGTTATTGTGACAAGGGACTTCCATTATCCATTTCATCGAGTTGCAAACTGTCAGAATAAATCTCAGGGGGTTCAGGAAAAAAAGCTGCCTGCCTTTGTTGGCTGTTTTTATATGCCACAACAGTTTAATTTGGTTCACTTTAACTCATGATACTGTACAACTGTACAGGGGGAAGCTCACGGGGAACCTACTACAGAAAATGGCAACTTTATGGTCCTCAAAGTTGTTTTTTTAAAAAGCAGCCAGGACAGTAAAGTTTGACCACCTTGACATTGACTCCAATGACCCTTTTCCTTATACATTTCAGGTTTTAACTATAAATAGTTCTCCCTTTGGAATGAACATTTGCAAATCAAAAAGTGCTTTCTTAAAGCTGTGGTTTTATCTTGCAAAACAAATTGACTTAACCAATTAAAACTCATACAACCAGAAATTAATCAACATAAAGCATTAAAAGGAAGCAGGAATATCCAGCTTAAGATGTCAAATTGGAATTCAGAAGCTGGGATTCAATTTTAGGGCTCTACCAGTGACTTAACTGCAAGGCACCTCCTTCTCCCACCAGTTCTGCAGATGATGGTAATTGTTAATTATTCTTTATTTGCTTGGTTTTGTAATAAAAGCTGTTCTAGAAGAAAATTATTAATTGGTGTAATTGGGAAGTGGCCGTGAATTTGGGAGGGCAGAAAGGTTGAAGCTGCAATGGAGGGGAAGGGAGGGGAAGGATCCAGCGTCACTCAGGGCCTGCCAAGCAGCGATGGAAAATTCCCAGTGAGTTCCAAGCCCCGAGTGCTCACACCCAGCAGTGAGGGAGGAGGTGACACCATGCCAGGAGCTACCTGGGGAGTTTGTTTTCCATCTGTGCCCACAGCTGCAGCCCTGGCCATTCCCCCAGGGGATGGGACCTTTGAGGTTCCTCCTGCAGCACTGACACTTCAACCCCAGGCCAGCATTCAGCTTTCAACTATTCCCCTCAAGTTTCAGTTCAAAGCTGCTGGGAGCTGCAGGAAGCCCAGAGAGAGGGACATGCACAGCAACACCCCCCACACTCTAATTACAGCCTTTACAGATAAATATTAGTTTTGAGAAGTGAATTTTTTAAAGGTTTTTGAGCAGTGCTCAACACTGGCAGCGCTCCCATGCAGAACATGCAGAAGTTTAACACCCAAGTGAACTGGAGGGGAAAAACAAGGAAATCAAACTCAAGAGGGAATCAAACTCAAGGGAATCAAACTCCAGAGTTTCTGGAGGGCAGATGAACCCTGGTGGGAGGCAGCAGAGCCCCAGCTCTGGGTCTGGGGTGAGGTGGCATTAATGGCACTGCCAGGGGAGGCTCTGCCAGGGCTGTCCTGGGCATTTCCTCTGGTTCTCTGCAGCTTCCTGAGCCAGGGAGCCCAGCCTGGAAGGACACACAGACCTGTGCCTTGCAGCCTAGCAAAGGAAAGGGGGCTGTGCTCTGGGTTGAAATCAGTATTTTGGCCAGTCACAGTGCATAAAATATCTCATTTCATGCAGCCAGGGGCAAGGACAAAGGGAAAAAAAATCTGTCTTAAAGTCCTTTACATCTTAGATTGATTCTTTAAAGAGGATTGGCTAAGAAATAAACATTGTGACTTCAGCTGCTTTTGATTCCATCCTCTCAGCACTATTGCTGTGAAACAATGCAAACTCGAATTCCTGCTCTTCCCCAAAGTCATCATTTGGTCTCAGGAGGTGGTCGGCAGCTCAGTACAAAATGTCAGAGTCACAACTTCACAGCTCCAGCCCGCTTTTGATCAGATCTGGGGAGCGAGGAGAGATGCAATATGCTCCTTCCTTTACTGTCACCACAGAGTATTCATTAGCTTTAATTATTTTTTAGGTTCTAAGGGGAACCATTAAAAAAATTAATCACAAATGGAAGGAGCAGCAGCCGTATGTGGCCATAAAAAGACAATAAAGCATTTTAGGATCCGCATTTGTTATGATTTACACTCCAAACAGGACCAGAGGTAGCATATGGTGATTGCTATAAAGTACATTTATTATAAAAACACAGAGATTTATCTCCCAGCTTGGCTGGGTGCAAGAAGTTACATTTACTTTAACTGATATTCAGATTGTTGTAATACCAGAACTGGGGTGGGAGCGAGGTTGTACCAAGCCAAACCTCAGCTTGTTTTTCCTACAAATCCATCCTTGAGCAGGCTGTTTTCCACTGGTTCCAGCTGAGCTGCTCAGGCCTGGGTGCAGGAGGGGTTTGGGCACAGGTCAGCTCCTGCTCTGGGGCACCTGGAGTGTCACCAGCTCTGGCCCATCCGTGGCTAATTCCAGCCACCTCTGATCCAGCACGGGGCTCCACCGGCCCAAAAGGACCCTCCCATCAGCTCAAGGTTTGCTTTCATTTCAGCATCTCAAGCCCAGGAAATATCTAACTAACAACAATAAACAGTGTTTTGTTTTTACTGTAAATAAGAGAAATAATATGTAAAATTATCATCTCCATTTGTTCTTGCTGGCTGAACGCAGGGAGGAGCATCACAAAAAGCAGGAATTTACAGCAGAGACACACCTCCAAGAAGGTGGCACAATATTATGGGGTGTTCCTGTTAAAATCTGGAAATCATGACATTTTAACACCTTGAGGAAAGGACAGGACACAGCCATTGGGGCACGGTGACCCAGGGCTGGCTGGACCTGCCTGAATGCCAGCATCAGTCCCTGGTGCAGGCAGAACCCTGCTGGATTTCCATCCTGACACCCACCAGGGGAGAGGCTCAGGGCACTGCCAAGTTCTGCTCCCAGGGGCTCTGAAGTGAATTCTGAACTCAGCACTAATGGCCTCAGTATGGAACTGCCTCAATAAATAACCAGAAATAAAGGAGTGCTGGGTGGCAGTGACCTCTCCTCCTTTATTTACTGTCCAATTCAATATCTTCAGTTCTCCCAGTGCAGTCCAGAACAACCCACACCAACATCCCTAAATGTCAGCAGAGGCACAATCCCTGCAGGCAGGAGGAGGAGGATGGGCAGGGCTGGTTTTGGGGAGGCAAAGCCAAGGCTGAGAGCAGGGACAGGGAGTGTCTCACCCCTGCCCGTGGTTCAGGATTAAACCATCACATCTTCTGGTTCTTTTCCTGAAAAACACTGGGGTTTTTATCTGAAATAAAAGTTCCAGTGCTGAGGGTTCCCCTGACAGCCCCTGAGCTGCTCCTCCTGGCTCTGCAGCCTCCTCCTTTCCCTCTCCAGTCTGGTCGTGTTTGAAGTCTGGGAGACAGAAAGGTCAGAGTTGTAAAATAGCTGCGGTCTCCTCCTCCTTCCCTTCCCTGCAGCTCAAGGGAACGCAAGGACTGAGCTTCCAGTTCCTCCGAAGGAAAGGTAATTGTTGTGCTCACCCTTTCCAGAGAGGCAGGAGCCACATTCCCACCCCACAGCCAACCTCCCCTTAGCCTGCACTGAACTTCATGCTCAGGGCTGCTGACACTCAGCTGCAGACAGAATAATGGACAGAGCTAAAAAACCATCACTTATAGCCTCTCCTCCAAAAAAACCCCTTCAAAGACAGACACACCAACAAAACCTTCCTTAAAAATGGTCAAAATCACCACCAGGAAAAGCTGAGGATGAGCAGCACTTCCTTCAGACCACACCTGCTGCTCCTGTGAAGCTCCTGCCTGGTGCCAGCACAGACCCGGC
Organism: Ammospiza nelsoni; assembly: GCF_027579445.1. Taxonomy (NCBI): domain Eukaryota; kingdom Metazoa; phylum Chordata; class Aves; order Passeriformes; family Passerellidae; genus Ammospiza; species Ammospiza nelsoni. Next base: position 1,767,866 of record NC_080643.1, on the reverse strand, counting down.
CCTGGAGCACACAGGGCAGAGCCCAGGCTGACAGGGATCCCTGTCTCCAGTGCATTCCAGGGCCTGTGGAGAGCAGGGAGTGACAGCATTGGGGTATTTATTTCAATTAAGTAGTATAAAGCATTGGATCTAAACAGTGCTGAAGGCAAGGGATTTGGTTATTTAGAATTATCCTGCCTCAGAATTACACTGCCTCTATAGTTCTATATTGTACTCAGACATTATATGGAATTAGTCACAACAGGGAGAAAGAATCAATCAGTCCTGGCTAAGGAATTGAGATAATAATGACTCATTTGACGAGATTGCTCTGGAAAATTAATAATGACGGCGATAATTACTGACCTGGGATGGCTGCAGTGCTCATTATTCTCCTTTTGCTCCCTTGAATGTTAAGTATTATGAAGACATTTGTTGGGGAGTTTTGTCTGCAGCTTTTTATCACAGCAAGGGCTCAGAGGTCCGAGGTGTTACACTCCCTGGACAGCACTCCAAACCCACTGCAATGTTTGATCTATGGAATATAAAACATTGGTTGTTAAGGGTTAATAACCTGCGCCACCTCTGCAGCCTTTGCTCACCTGCATCCAGGAGCTGCCCTGCTCCTCTGGGAAGTGCTGATGCCTCACAAAGATCTCCCTGTTCCATGAGCTGCTTTGTCACCGCAGTGCCAGGGATCCATGGTGGTGCTGACAACAGCTGAAGTTGGCTCCTTTTCCAGCCCCAGAGCAGCAGCTCCTCCCCAGCACCAGTGATGCCAGGCCAGGACCCATCTCCAGCTCATCCAGGGCACCTCGGGGATGGGAAATGTGCTCTGACACACCCACGGGGAGAAACTGGCTCTGAAGAGCCAGGGCTGAGTAACAAGGAGGCAGCTGAGCTTCCAACAGCTGCTCACACCCCAGAGTGCCTGCAGGACTTGTTTGTGTTTGAAGAGGCTCTGCAGAGGGTTCCCCTGCTGCTGAGCAGCAAAGGGAAGGCCCTGGAACAGGCAGGAAAAGGAAAAAAACCTTCTTATTAATGGTGAAGGAAGCTACGTTTCCAATTTTCTGAACAAGGCTGAGGTTTCTCACCCCCTGGACTGAGGAGTTTGGAGCCCTTCTTCAGCTTTACCAGTTATTCTCATTTCTCTGCCAATTTTTTTTCCTCAAATGGCTTTTGGCCGGGCCCATTGCTGCACCTGGATGGCAGAAATCCAGCCCCACAATCGGAGCAATACAATCCTACTAAAAATCCCAGTTTTGATTTTGAACTTCTTTTTCCCCATTGCCAGAACAGGTCCTGGTTCCTGGATGACACTGGAATCCATCCCCCAGAGGAAATGGGATTTGGATTGTGGCTCCCCAGGGTTGGTGCCTCACGATCCAGTGGTTTTATTAATTTATTTAATTAATGCAGGTGCCTCACGATCCAGTGGTTTTAATAATTTGTTTAATCAATGCAGGAGTGAAGCCATACACACACAGAGGCTACATTTGCTGTGTTAGCTCTGTCCACTGCCTGAATATTTAAAAAATAACCACAACTGGAGCTCACTTAGCCTTTCTCAGCAGATTTCACAGTATTTAAGAGATAAGGTCAGTGAAATTAAATGAGATGCGTCAACTCAACAGGAACTCAAGAATTACAAAGACTTTACAACTTTTAATCCAGCAGCACAAGGTGAGCAGGGTCCTGTTCCCAGAGCCAGCAGGTCCATCCCTGCTCCCTGCCCTCATTCCAGCCCCGCAGGCAACCACTGCATTTCCTGAAGGATTCTCAGCTTTCCCCAGGATTTTGGAACACCGTCCTGCTGCATGCTGAGCTCTTTTGAGCACCGGGATGGATGCTCCAACACTCCTCACCATCAGTGCTCCCAACAGGAGGGGATTTATTGTGCTGAATGCTGAGAAGAACTGGCTGAGGAGGTGGGAAATCCATCAGTGTGAGGCCAGGGGGGCAGAGGCTGCTCTGCAGCACAGGTGCAGCACATTAAATCTCAGCTGTGCTCAGCCAGGGCTGGAACAGCCCCTGACAGAGTCCCCTCCAGCTGGGGATGTCACCTGTGAGCACTTTTCAAGTGCAAACCCAAATTTAGTGCCCTTGCCATCCTGCCTGGCTCCAGCACTCCAAATGATCCACGTCTGCTCCTGCACTGCCTTCTCCACAGTAAACAGAGGCACCAAATTTCTGTTCGCAAGTGCAGGCAAGCTCCGAGAGTTAATTATTGTAATTACCCATTGAACAGGCTCCGAATGCTAATCTATTATAAAGTGGCCTGTTAATTGGTGTTAAACTGCCATTAACCTGCCATTTCCCGTGTTTCCAGGCTGACCTGGAGCACAGCGCCGTGGAAAACCCAATCCATTCCTCATTCCTGGCAATCACCGAGTGCCAGTTTGAAGCAGAATGAGAAAAAAAAGAAAATTTAAAAAATCTACATACCTGGAGTTGGAATTATTGTAACAAAGGGAAACATCATTCTGCTGCTTTGAATTCCAGTCTTTGAGAGGGTAGGACCCCAGGTGTCCATGGTTTTCCATGGGATGCTTTGTGCCATGTTCTCTCTGCAGGGCACTGCCACTGGTGCCCTGAGCAGGCTGCCCTAGAGCAGAGGCTGGGCAGAGTCACAGAATAAAGCAGGGATTTATTCAAAGCATCTCCTCCATGGATCCACCTTGGGCAGCACCAGAGCCCAGCCAGGGCTGCACCCAAGATGGACCAAAATGGCCCCAAAATGCACGGCCGGGCACGGGCTCTGTCCCTGGGATCAGCTCTGCTCCATTTGCACCTTGCAGTTCATTGTCCCATCCCAGCTTTAGCCCTGCAGTCCCACCCTGCTTGTTTTTCTCTCTCCAGCCCACGGGGTTTGTGCTCCTGGGCTGAGATTTGGGTCATTTGTCCTTGGTGCCCAGCTGGAGCAGGAATTGTTTTGTCTCCCTGCTCTGTGCACAGAGCTCAGCATGCCCTGATGTGAATCCCAGACCCACACACTAAAGCAGCACAGAATGTGAAAAATAGAAAAGCCAAACCTGAGTAAACACCCCCCACTGAACCCCTGAACCATTTCAGAGTCACCCAGAGCTGCCCCTGAGAATGGAGAGAGATATTTGCTTTTACAAATAAACTTTAGGTTTGCTGATAAATTAAATTAGACATTGAAAGATTAAAGAAACTGAAATAAACAAAAAGGGCCAGGAGACTTCTTCTCCTGTTTAATGCCTTTATTAAAAGTGATCAGCTCAGGATTGGGTAGCTCGGTGGGGCTGCAGTCTCCCGTCGTCTCTCCCAGGGCGACTCAGAGGAGGAGGATATGCACAGCTCTGTCCACCAGGGGCAGAGCTGGGGATCAGATCCTCTTGGGAGCCTTTAGGGCTTGATCCCATAAGATGTTGCTCGGTCCGGGTCTCCAGACCCCCCCAGTCCTGGCTCGGGGGATCTCGAGGACAGGGTGAGGAACGATGAAGGTTTCCCGCATCTCTGCAGGCTCAGCACTTGGTTCCTCACGTCCAGACATCACTCCAGTCTCTTAACTCTTAGGTGGCTCGTTGTTTTTGGGGTTTCTCCACGAGTTTGGAGATGGGGGTCCCACAAAGCATTCTGGTCTTGCGAGTCACTTTGCATAACCCCCCCCACCTTCTCAGGTATCTTCCCTATTCTGAGAAAGGTAAAACTTAGCCTTGGGCAAGGTCCCCACCCAGGAGAAGGGCCATTACCTCGCCCCAGCCAGGGCTTTTACCAATACAAAGACAACCATTAACGACAACGACCCGTGATTACAATAACAAAACACACAGAACTTGGGCAGGGCCAGTGGTCTGGCTGCCTTTTTGAAACTTTTTCTCATAAAAAATATTAACCGAGTTTTTGTTCATAACAGTCCCCCCTCTTTTTCTTTGATCGAGCTTAAACTCTAAGCTCGCATCAACTCCCGATTTTTGTTTTGAATCTACTATAAATCTCTTGTGCACTTTGGTAATCATGGTTACTTAACCTTGTTACTCCCCTTGGTTTCTTCAGGTTTGTCTTCATGGCAAACACTATTTTACTGAAACAGATAAATAAGCATAGTAAAAATAGCAATCCTCCAAGTACACACACAGCGAGAAAAACTACCTTTTTCCCACACATCCTTTTTGAAAATCTCCAGGTTCTCCCACCCACTGGGATCAAGTGTAGGAGTTTGATCTTCATTATTTACACATGCTAACCTTTTTATTTCGTTTGAAATGTTCCTAATAATTGAATTCTTTATTTTTAATACTGCCTGGAGCCGAATAACTTTGTTTAACATAGATATTGGGATACGAATTTGGCTTTTACAATTTTGGATTTTCTCAATTTCTATTTCACTGTGCCTGTTCTGTTTAATTTCTCCCAAATCATTATATATAGGAACTCCCAAACTTGATCCAGTTTCTTTGGGTAATAAGAAAATTGGTTTTATCACTCCAGCGGTGCAGCTGCCAGACAAGATCAAATCTAGGGGTTTAAGGCTCCCCTGAAATGTGTTCTTAAAGGGGTTTATCTCTTTTCCAGTACACTCATATAAATACTTGTAACAAACAATTTTTCTTACCATTTTCACCATTTCTTTGCTTTTTACTAGATCTGCTGAGCTTGTTTCAGCAGTATCCCATTCAAAACACAACCAGGCTTCCTCTATAGGGCACTCTCCTAGGAGTGGCTGCCTAAAAGTGGCAGTATTGTATACTATCCAATACACTCTCTTATTTTTTTGATAAAAGACCAATTGGGAGAGGCTAACACAATGAGGGTTAGAACTGATGTGGACTCTCGACAAGGAGCTCACTTTCTCCTCACAGAGGGGTTGGTAGCATTCATTGCACGGCTCAGCTGGGCTCCCCTGAGCACCACCAGCAATCAGAGCCATCAGCACTACCCTTCCCAAGAGTCCGGTATGGGTCATCTTGCACAGCCTGCCCACCCGGCCTTGCCTCTTGGGGAACTTTACTGAAGAAAAGCTTCCAAGCTCTTTAGAGTCCCTTCTACCCGTTTCTCTGGTTAAACCTCTCTTGGTCTGTTCCCTACCAATTTTGGTTTCCCCTCCCAGGGGAGTGTTCTGTAGAGGATTAACCTGGAGTCTTTAGAAATAAATTGGGGAACTTAACTAGAATTACTTATTTACAGTCTTAAACTTTTTACCAACATAGCTTACACAGAACAGTCTTAAAACATTTTAAGCAATATTAGAACTCTTAACAAACAATTTTTTTCCCACACAGTTCAGTCTTTTTGACTCTTCCTTCTGAGAGTCAACTTTAAATCCTTTGGTCCTTTTACCACAGTGTACTCAGATGATTTAGCTTGTGAAGCAGATGAATCTCGTCCAGCGCCGGGGGGTGAGAGTGGTGTGGACTCTGGTCCAATGCCAGAGGGGGAAGCTGATGTTGGATCCAGTCCTGTACCTGGGGGTGAGACTGGCCCTTTTATTCTTGTGATATGAGTCCAACCTTTTTCTTTGGTCCGCACAGCTGAATTTGTGATCAGGAGCACCTGGAAGGGGCCTTCAAATTTAGGCATTAATGTTCCTGTAGTCCATGATTTTATCAAAACCCAATCTCCTGGACTAATGTTGTGAACTTTTGTGTCGAGAGGGGAAGTTTGAGGAAGGTATCCTTTCTTTCTAAGTCCCTCCAGAGTTCTTCCAATTATTTCTAAATACTTTCTGGTAGCTTCTTCCCCTTCCAGATAGTCTCCTGTGCTATAAGGTGTTAACAAGAATGGCAACCCAAACATCATTTCATAAGGTGAAATTCTTATGTCAGCCCGAGGTCTTGTTCTGATGCGCAACAGCGCTAGGGGCAAACACTTCAGCCAATTCATCTTTGTTTCTTCAATCAATTTAGTTAATACATTTTTGAGAGTTTTGTTCATTCGCTCCACCCTCCCAGAACTCTGGGGGTGCCACGGAGTATGCAACCTCCATTTCATTCCTAAAGCCTCAATTATATTTTGTAATGTTTGGGACACAAAATGTGGACCTCGGTCTGAGTCTATGGTGTTCACAATACCATATCTGGGGATAATATTCTCTAGGATTGCTTTTGCCACGACTTGAGCTGTTTCCCTCCTGGTCGGGAAGGCTTCTACCCAGTGCGTGAGATGATCAACTATAACCAGTAAATATCTGTATCCTTGCACTGGGGGCATTTCAGTGAAATCTATCTGTATGCTTTGGAAGGGTCTCAAGGCTAATTCCCTTCCTCCAGGTGCTACTTTTCTCATAACTTTTTGGTTCACTTTTTGACAAATGATACACCCTCTGGTAACAGCTTTAGCCAGGCTATATACCCCGATGCATAGGTTATTTCTTAGGAAATGATCACATAGTCCTTGGACTCCCCAGTGAGTTAATTTATGTAGTTCTGTTAGCACTGTCCGAGCCAGTGCTTTATTCAAAAACACCCGTCCATCTGAGGTTAACCACTCTCCCTGTTGTCCTTGATGTAACTTTAAATCTTTTATTGCTTCTAATTCTTCTTCACTAAATATAGGTTCCTCCCCTTTTTCAGGTGTCATTTTTGTCTTCAAAATTTTTACTGGATCTCCTGGTTCTAGAGCTGCTTCTTTGGCTATCTGATCAGCCAGTCGGTTTCCTTTAACTTCTAAACTGTCTCCTCTTTGGTGCCCCTTTATATGGACCACTGCTATTTCTATAGGTTTTTGTAGGGCCTCTAGTACTGATCGCACTAGGTTCTCATGGGCTAAGCTCTTTCCCTTTGAACTTAAATACCCACGTTCCTCCCATATTTTCCCAAATGTATGAACTGTCCCATATGCATATTGGGAGTCCGTATAAATGGTTCCCCGGTCCCCCTCCAGTAAGTCCAGTCCCCTTTTCAGGGCATATATTTCACAACTTTGGGCTGACCAGCTTGGGGATAGTTTCCCTTTTTCTGCAATTTGTAATGTTTCTCCATCTATAATGGCATAACCTGAAGCTCTTTTTCCATTTACTACCCTCGAAGAGCCATCTATGAATAAGCTTCTTCCAGTTGCTAGAGGCTGATCTTCCAAATCTTCTCTTACTTTTGTTTGGAGATAAACCAATTCTAGACAGTCATGTTCTAAATTCTCTATAGGCTCTCCCATTAGGAATTGTGCTGGATTGAGGGCATTTGATGTGATAAATTCTAAGTCTTCTGTATTCATTAGTATTATCTCATATTTTAATATTCTAGCATCGGTTAACCACTGCGGAGCTCTCTGTCTCAGTACTGCCTTAAGATCATGAGGAGTATGCACTTTAATTTTTCCTTGTAAGGTCAATTTTTGAGTCTCCTCTATCAGGATTGCAGTTGCTGCTACTGCCTGTATACAAACTGGCCAGCCTCTAGCCACTGGATCTAACAATTTGGAGATGTATGCCACAGGTTTCCTGCACCCTCCCCACTCCTGAGTTAATACTCCATAGGCTATACCTCCTTCTGCACTCACAAACAGGTCAAAGCCCTTTCTGAGATCTGGTAAGCTTAGGACCGGGGCAGAAGACAATTTGTCTTTTAAGTTTTCCAATTGTTGATCATCTTCAGCTGTCCAAATTAGGGGTTCTGGATCCACTAGTTTATTGTACAGAAATTTCACACTCTGTGTGTATTGATCCAACCATAACTTACAATATCCAAACAAGCCCAGGAGTTTTCTCACATCTCTTTTCGTTTTTGGGGCCGGGAGAGCTAAAATACCTGAAATCCTGTCAGGGCTTAGTTTCTTATACCCTCCCCCTATTATGTGCCCCAAGTATGTTACTTCTGATTGCACAAATTGTAGTTTCCCTTGGGAAACTTTTAGTCCTTTCTCCCCCAGAAAATTCAAAAGTTTAATACTAGTTTGTCTGACCTGATCTTTTTCCTTTCCTGATACCATCAGGTCATCAACATACTGCAAGATCTGCACTTCTTGTTCAGGGACAAATTGTTCCAACAAGCTCTCTAAAGCTTGTCCAAAGAGATTGGGGGATTCAGTGAACCCCTGTGGTAATCGGGTCCACCTTAGCTGTTGCCTCCTTTTCGTACTCGGGTCCTCCCATTCAAAGGCAAACCAATCCCTACATTCTGTTGCCAGAGGACACGCCCAGAAAGCATCCTTCAAATCTATGACAGTGAACCAAGCATGTTCTCTTGGAATTCTGCTTAGGAGACTATATGGGTTGGGCACAACTGGATGTCTGGCAATGGTTCTTTTGTTGACTTCCCTCAAATCTTGTACCAGCCTATATTTCCCTTCAGCCTTTTTAACTGCCAGTATAGGGGTATTATGTGGTGACATGCAGGGTTCTAAAATTCCCTCCTGCAACAGTTGCTCGATGACTACAGCAAGCCCCTTCTTTCCTTCTAGGGAAATCGGATACTGTTTAACCCGTATGGGTGAGGTATCATCCTGCATTTTTATTGTTATCGGTGGAATGTCTAATAAGCCTCTCTTTCCCCCCTCAGCCCATACCTCAGGATTTATTTCTGCAACATCTCCTTGAGACAGCTTCATCACTTGTACTACCATTCTCCCTTCCCTTGGAACAATCCCAACCCCCAAATGGACTTGCAGATCCCTTCCTAACAAACTTTTTTCTAAGTTAGGCAGATAAAGAAAATTAGCTTTACATTGCCTTGAGTTTCCAATTATTTTCACTTCTTCAATCACAGATGCTCTAAATGGTCTCCCTTCTGCACCCAATACTTCACAAAATTGTCTCCCAATTTCCATACCTTGTGGTATTTTGTTGAGACAGGACTTATCTGCCCCTGTATCAACCAAAAATTCAAATTCTTCATTTAGGGGTCCCACTTCAAAATTTACCAAGGGCTCTTCTAGATGTTTCATCGGGTCCCCTATAGTAAAAAGCCCTTGACACCCCTAGTCCTCCCCCTTAAGAATTCTTCCTAAATTGTCCTGTTCCTTGGCTATTGCCTCATCGAGACTGAGCTTTTTACAAAACCTCCTGATGTGTCCTGCCTCCCCACAGTAATAACACTGTCGTACTCTCAAAGGGACTTCCTGAGGTCTCACCACCCTTCGTGCACCGGTCAGTACTGGCCTATCCTTGCCTCCTCCTGGTGGTGGACCTGCCCACCCTGCACTTTCTCTAGCTACAGCAACCATGATCTTAGCCTTGGCCTTTGCTTTATCTTCCTCCCTTCTTAAATACACCTTCAATGCCTCTTTTAATAACTCATTAATGTCCTTCTCTTGCCAATCTTCCATCTTTTCCAGTTTTCTCCGTATATCAGGCCAAGATTTGGTAACAAATTGGACTTTTAGTAGCATTTGACCTTCTGGGGTGTCTGGGTCTATTCTAGAGTACAACTGGAAATTCCGCCTTAGGCGATTAAGCCAGGCAGCAGGAGCTTCATCTTTCTCCTGTGTACCCTCAAATGCCAATTGGGTATTGGTTCCTTTGGGAACTGACTCTTTGATCCCCCGTATTATCAAAGACCTATATTCCCTCATGGCCTTCCTCCCCTCCTCCTGATTAGGGTTCCAGTTGGGCTCTGTTAGTGGCAACTTCTGTTCACCTGTTGGCACCTGGGGTCCTGGACTGTTATCTTTCTCCCAAATTTTTATGCCAGCCGCCCTAATCATCTGGACCTCTTCTGGGGAAAATAATATACTCAGGATGGAATTCATCTCCCCCCAAGTGTAGATATTCGGACCTAGAAATTGATCCACTTGCTTGGCTATGCCCACTGGGTCCTCAACTAAATGCCCCAACTCTTTCTTGAATCCTCTCACCTCAGAAGCAGTTAGGGGAGCATTCACAAAGCCAACACCTCCCGCTATTCCTCCCATAGGAACCTCTCTGAGGGGAAAGAGTTTCTCTGCCTTGGAGGTCTTGGATCTGGTGCTACAGTAAGGCCCATCTTCAGATGCCAAGCTACTTTGAGGGTTCTCTGGGTTACCCTGAATGTTCTGCCCATCAGCAGGTGTATTTGCTGATAGCTGTTTATCGGGTGAGGAGACATTTGTGTCCCAACTAGGAGGAGGTAAAGGGACAGCAATAGGAGGGGGAGAAGAGCCTGAGTAGATATTAAGCGGAGCTGGAGAAGGGGTGGAGAATGCAGCAGGTGGAGTATGCACTCGTGGTGGTGCAGAAGGAACTGGAGGAGATACTGAGTTTGTCATAGCTGAAGCTGAAGAGGTAGAAGAAGGAATTTGAGCAGGTGGTAATGAGATGGCAGCCGGGGGAGGAACCGGACCTGCCATTTGAGGTGCTTGAAGAAGAGGATTATAAGGTGGAGGGGCAGAAGGAGGCAAATAATCCAGGGGGTCCCATTTTTTACTAGTTCTATCATCCCCTCCTTCATTCCCCTCTTTCTTCCTCTGTACCTTACAAATTCGCACCCCTTCATCCTCAACAGCACTCTTTAACCAGCAAGCCACATACAGTAATTGCTCAGGATCAGTATCGCCTCGAGCTGTCAGATAATTATTTAATTGTTGGCACATCCACTTATCCTTTGTCCCACACCAAGGCCATCCTCCTTGCACCTCTAATTCTGGCCACACTTCCATACAATAATGGATCATTTTCACTTTATCTAATCCCTCCGTGGCCTCTATAAAATCCCATTTCACTAACAGTTCCCCTAAGGGACTACTAGGAGGTATATCTCTCAGTCTCTTGCCAGTCTTTTTACTACTACAACATCCCATTTTTCAGGTCTCAATAAAAAAATCCCAAAGGTGCCTCTACTGACCGAGAAACCCTTCTTTGAGGAGCCCCAGCCTCCTCCACTGAACTTCAAATTTCTGCCTGACGCTCAGGACTTTATAATGAAACAACTGCCCAATCTCTTGATTGCCCAACTTCCCAGCGTCAGGTCTTACATCTATCGGGACTTAAGCACACGAAGCCCCGGCCAAGAATCCGGGTCGTGCCTGACACCCTCAGTCAGGAAAAACAACTGCCTGATTTTTTAGTTTGCCTAACCTGCCAATTTTTAGGCTTCACTGTATCAGGACTTAAAAGCAAACCGCAGCCTCCTTCGCTGGGGTTTGTGCCTGACTCTTTTGTCAGGACTTACTTTGCCTGCAGGGCTTGTGAAACACCCGAATCCTTCTCGGGACTGACAAATCTTACTCGAATCCTTCTCGAGACTTACAAAAGTGCCTGACCTCCCTTTGTCAGGACTTTGGGGTGCGTGCCACTCATACACAGTAATTCACTCCGCACGCCCGGAGTGGGGGGTCCCTTTATTCCCCCTTGGGAGACGACTCACTCGCGCTAATTCCACTCGCGTCCCCCTGTTCCTGGCCGCTTTTCTCGCGAAAAGCCGGAACCGCAGTACTGAGGGGTCCACTCTCGCTTCGAAGGTCCGGCTGCCGGCCCTCGTCTCACTCACACACACATGCGCACGTCTCCCACTCCCGCCACCGGATTTCTCACCAGTCCAGTGCTCCGGTGCTCCTCTGCGTCGCTGTCCTGAGCCGGTCCCTCTGGTCCTGGTAGCCAGCTGTCCTCTGAAGATCCAAGATGGCCAGTCCTGAGTCCTCTTGCGGCGTGGCTATCCCGGACGAGCCCCCAGCTGAAATAAACAAAAAGGGCCAGGAGACTTCTTCTCCTGTTTAATGCCTTTATTAAAAGTGATCAGCTCAGGATTGGGTAGCTCGGTGGGGCTGCAGTCTCCCGTCGTCTCTCCCAGGGCGACTCAGAGGAGGAGGATATGCACAGCTCTGTCCACCAGGGGCAGAGCTGGGGATCAGATCCTCTTGGGAGCCTTTAGGGCTTGATCCCATAAGATGTTGCTCGGTCCGGGTCTCCAGACCCCCCCAGTCCTGGCTCGGGGGATCTCGAGGACAGGGTGAGGAACGATGAAGGTTTCCCGCATCTCTGCAGGCTCAGCACTTGGTTCCTCACGTCCAGACATCACTCCAGTCTCTTAACTCTTAGGTGGCTCGTTGTTTTTGGGGTTTCTCCACGAGTTTGGAGATGGGGGTCCCACAAAGCATTCTGGTCTTGCGAGTCACTTTGCATAACCCCCCCCACCTTCTCAGGTATCTTCCCTATTCTGAGAAAGGTAAAACTTAGCCTTGGGCAAGGTCCCCACCCAGGAGAAGGGCCATTACCTCGCCCCAGCCAGGGCTTTTACCAATACAAAGACAACCATTAACGACAACGACCCGTGATTACAATAACAAAACACACAGAACTTGGGCAGGGCCAGTGGTCTGGCTGCCTTTTTGAAACTTTTTCTCATAAAAAATATTAACCGAGTTTTTGTTCATAACAGAAACAATGAAGCATAAAACCCCCTAAATTCCATAAGAATTAAAAATTAAAAGAGAGGGTTATACATTAGAGGGGAATCTCTGGTATCAGGCGTATCAGGGAGTCTGAACCTCTCAAGTACTTCAGAAATGGGGAAAGAGAGAAGGGAAATGCAGCTGGGAAATTGGGATAAAAAGGAGGCTGAGTCCTCCAAAAATTTGAGAGATCCCAGAGGAATGTCCCATGGCCTTTCCCTTTATTCCAATAAAGTAAAGGACTCCTCTGTCTCCTTTTTGGACATAAATTTCTGGTGTTTGTGGATTAATTTCCCTAACACCCCTAAGGAGATCCTGGAAAAGTAGAGACAGGGGTCAGTCTGTCTTTCCCACTCCTGCCCTCAGCTCACCTGTCCCTGTCCCTGTCTGGGCTTTAATTTTTAGCAGTGGAGACAAAAGGCTGGCTCAGGTACTTCTCAGAGGTCAGCTATGAAATCCAGGTGCCCACCAGGGCAGTGAACTTCCACTGCAATCTGCTGCAAGAGGGAGAGCTGGAATTTCCATTTCAGACACCCATCAGGGGAGGCAGCTCTGCTGACTGGTCTCTTCCCAGAAACTGTCACTGAAGTGCCTTGACCTGCCAGAGCCTTTCTGAGGTTATCTCACCCGACTGACAGTTATCTGGACTAAGAGTTCTCTCTTTTCATTTTATATAACCAACTGTAAAAGTTCAGGGGAACTTCAGGTGACCTTTAGAAAGTCCCAAAATTATTCATTTCCTGAGAAATTCGCCATTACTCAGCAGCACACTGCCTCCCTCTCCGTGTGAGATCCCACTGCACCCACTTCAGCAGCCCTCAGCAGAGGACACAGGACAGAATTTCCCCATTTAAAAGATGTTCAAGAGTTTACAAAGAGTTTGAAGAGAGTGAAGAGTTTGAAGAGGGCAGTAGTGAATTTTTTATGTGCTAATCCAAATCTCTTGGTGTTCAGTTACCTTTAAAATCAGGTCTAGGATATTACAGAAGGGGAAAAAAAGGGTCAGTTAACCAGAAATCCCATGGAAACAGACATTTATCCTGTCCTGAGACTCCTTCCACAATGCTTTAGTGATAATTAGGAAAAAAAAGGCCTTTGTCATTTAGGATCACCTCCAGTTGTACTCCTTGCCAGAGCAGGGCTGTTGTTGCAGCTCATTTATGTCATTTTTCACTCTCCTTCCAGAATCCTTCCATCACCTGCCTTGGCATGTTGAATTCCTAACCAGATTATACTGAAAACTACAAAAAGCAAAGAAATAAAACCTGCAGTGCCATCAATAATAAACACAGGAAGCTTCTAGAGGTGAGAATCCATCTCATTCACTGCCTTCTGCTGTTGATGGTTATTATTCCTCCATTCAGGCTTTTCCAAGACATCAATTTATCACTTTCTCTCCCAGCACTGGCTGCTTGCCTAAGTCCACCTGCGTGAGCCTCCTGTCTCCTCTTCCTCAAAAAAATGTGCAGATCTTCTCTTTGATACCATTTACTGCCACTCAGATGCTCACCCACAGGAAATTCTCATTTATTTGGCTCCACGGAGGCCCTGTTACATTGATAAACCGATCCCTGTGGCAGGCGGCCTTTCCTTTTCCTTGGGAGCAGATGTGCTGAGGCCACCATCACCTCAGGGCAGAAAGCACAACCCCAAAGCGCCCAGCAGCAGTGTCAGCACTTCCCCCTGAGCTGGGAGTGAAGGTAACTCTCAGTCCTGACGCTGGTCTGGGTGTCACCTCCATCCTGGGAATGGCGTTCCTGCAGCAGCTGCTGCACAAACCCCGTGTACCTGTGTGTGCGTCACGCCTTGCAGCTGACACCGAGCAGGGAACTGGTGACCAGGGACTCTGGCAGGAGATTAGAGAGCTGTCGGTCCCCAGCTCTCTCCTCCAGCCCTATCACACACAGAATTTATTGTTGCTGGGATACTGTCAGCCCTGGACACTCTGCTTTGCTTATCTTTTACTCTTCAGTGTTACATATTTCCAGCCTTTTCTCGAGCTCCCTCATTACAATTCCATCCACTCCTCACACCTGCACATCCCTCCAGTTTCCTCGTGTGCTCTCTCACTGCCTTATTCTGTGCCAGTGACTTCAAATTCTGCTGGAGTGCACGTTCCCCTTACAGCAAGAGAGGAAAGGAAACCTATCCAGGTAGGAAGCTGCTGAGGAGAATGAACTCTGCAAGCTTTGCACTGCAGGAATTACCTGGTGGGGCTCAGGGAGGATGGACAAGCGTGATCATAAAAATCCCAGAATGGTTTGGGCTGGAAAAGAAGAAGATCATTTTGTTAAAGCTCATTTTGTTCCACCCCCTGCCAAGGGACACCTTCCATTATCCCAGGGTGCTCCAAGTCCTGTCCAACCTGGCCTTGGACACTTCCAGCCTGGCACCCTGCGCCAGGGCCTGGCCACCTTCACAGGGAACAATTCCTTCCTAAACCCCATCAAACCCTGCCCTCTGGCAGTTTAAAGCCATTCCCCTTGTCCACCATGATGTCAAGGACAGCTCTCAAAATCCAAAATGCCCATTGGAGCTTCCTCTAGACTTAATCCCACTTGCTTTTATTTCACCAACATGGTCCAAAATGGTTGTAGAGATTGAGCAAAGGAATTACTCATCCCACTTGTTCAAGAGAGTGGCTCCTCAGAGCACCCTTCTTCTAGAGAAATAAAGAAAAACTTCATTGCATCCATCTGGAATATTTCCTTAATTACTTTAGGGTTGAAATCCAAATGCAAAGATTTCCATAATATCCCTAAGAAATTGGTTTAGTCCAATGAAAGGAATTAAAAACTGTTCTTCATATCTTGGGACTCAATACCTCATTGCTAATGACTTTTCCTGAGCTGACAATGATATTTCCAGGAAGAAGGGAGGCTGGAGAATGCCATGAATGGCATTTCAGAGCTGTTTGTGTGCTGTAAATCCCCCCAGGAGGAGTGCAGGAAGCACGGGGGTCTCTCCTTTCCTGCCTGGGTATTCGGGGCTGGGTCTTCTGCTGCTCCTGTCCTGTCCTTCCCTGCTTGCTGCCAGCCCCTCAGGCACTCCCAAACTCACATTTGCCTGCTTTGCTGCTCCTGATTGCTCTGCCAAAGAGCTGGGTGCTAATTTAAACCCCAGCCTTGGCTTTTCTGGGGCTGTGTGGGCTGGGAGCCTTGTGCAGGCAGAGGCACATGAGGCTGCAGCAACACTTTTCCCCTTTTCAAATAAACCCCAAAGGCCCACTGGCCATTTCCATCCAATGGAATATCCTCCAATACTGCAGAGAGGACCCCAAATAATGATTGTGCCTCAGTCCTGCTGAGGGTGGTGGCAAAACTCCTAAAGCCATGTTGGTTTGTGACTTATGTACTAACTCAGATCTCAGGGCAGCACCATTGCCTCAGACACCCCAGGGCTCTGGAACAGCCCCATCAGCCAGCTGTGGCACTTATAATTCATTATTATACATTATAATTCATTATTTCTGGCTGCAGTTATTTATTTTATGCCCTGCTTTGCCTCATTACAGGGGTGCCATGGCTTTTCTGTCACATATTAAATGTGATGATTGAAATTATGTGTTTTGTGTATCCTAAGGATCTGCAGGAGCCATGGCAGGGGGCTGGAATGATCAGTAATCATCTGTAAGGTCCCTTCCACCCCAAACCATTGCGTGATTTTAATCCCTTCCTCTCTAGCCTGGCTGTTTTGCTGTGATGCTGGTTCATGCTCCACTCCAGTACCAGACTGGTCAGGTGAGTTCCTTCAGAGGGTCGGGGAATATCCTGAGCTGGAAGGACCCACAAGGATCAGGGTCCAGCTCCTGCACAGACACCCCAAATCCCATCCTGGGCATCCCTGGCAGTGCTGTCCAAACACCCCTGGAGCTCTGGCAGCCTTGGGAATGTTCCCATTCCCTGGGGAGCCTGGGCAGTGCCAGCACCTCATTTTCCCTCACCTTTTCCTGATCCCAGCTCGATGCCAGGGGCTAACTCATCAGTGACCTTTGTTTGTGTGGATGGAGAGCAGACCAAAGCCTGCCTTTGCAGAGTGCTGCTCCTCAGCAGAAATTCCCTTCATGGATGCTCCCAGGACACCCCATGCACGGCAAGGTCCTTCCCTCAGGTTCATGCCCTGCTCCTTTCAACAGGAATCTCCTTCCCTGCCACCTGCAAAGACAACAAAACCAGACAGCCTGGCCCTTGGGGGCTGCAGGAAATCACCTTGTGAAGGCCCTCCTTCTGTTTTTTGCTCTCCACAGGGAGCAGCCCCTCATTAAAGGCCTGGGGAGGCTCTGCACCCTCCTGAGGAGCAGAGGTGGCGGCAGGACCTCCCAGGCCGAGCCCTGTGCAGGGAGCCCGGAGCTGCCATGGCCAGAGTCCATCAGCAGCTCCGCTAATTGCCACATTCTCTCATTTTCCCACAGCACAAGGAGGAGGGAACCCGAGTAAATTGCTGGGGCGGGCTGAGTGTAACCCCTGGCTCAGGGCAGGTCGTGAATCTGCAGGCTGGCTTTTCACAACTCTCTGACCTCCCCATTTATATTTTTTCCAAGCAGTAATTTCCTAATTAACAATTTCTCCCCTTTGAAGCCTTGCACTGCGTTTTCTCCTTTTCCGACAGCAGCAAAATTGTTTTTCCCATTTCCTCACGTAGATTTTCATTTTCTGTCCCCCGAACAATGGCAAGAACAGAACAATACAGGGAAATACTCAGAGTTACCCCCTGCCCAGATCAGAGAGGAATTTCTTATCTTTGACACCTGCTGGCAATTAATCCTCTGCATGCTTGAATTTACAATTAGGAGCCCTCCTGGAACAGGATTGAAGCCTGGATCCCAGCTGCCCTCTGCCTCCCCGGGAGCTGCAAGGGGCCAAATCCTGCTCTTATTTTAGGGGATTTAAGGAGGAATTTCTCTATTTTCTCTGGAGCATCCCAACAGGAATTTCTCTCCCTCCAATACCCATTAAGGGGACACTTGGGCACTCTTTGAACTGCAACCTCTGATTTTCCACCCCTTGGATTTGACATGAAGATGTTTTTTGTCCATGGAAAGACATGGATTTCCTACAAAAAGACATGGATTTCCTACAAAATTTGTGTTTGGGGCTGTGTCAGTCCCTCTGTGCCTCTGCAGCAGCCCCACATCAGGCATCCCTCAGAACAGCACCATCCTTTCCAGCTCTTGGATTTTGAGTTTGTCCTGCAGTCTGGCAGGCTGAGGAACCTCCTGCACCACCAGGTTAACTCCTGCCCTCCCCAGCACTCAGGGCAGGTTTTCAGGCCAGGCCTTTGTGGGGATATAACAATGCCTTGACTTTGCCCATGTGAAAATATTTCTGTGTCACATAAGTGAGTCAGCTTTGCAGAGTGCAGAAAACTGAATAGAAATATTGCAAAGAACACTGTTCTTTGAAGTGCTGGTGGCATTAGGAGGCCATTTAGTGATTTAAAGAACACCATTTTATTAAGTATTTCAAAGCAGCTTCGGAGCTATTATTTCTTATTTTGCTGTTTAAACCTGTAAGTTTGAAAATTAATCATTATAGGACCTTTGATGCAAAAATCTATGAATAAAATAAATTCTGAGGGCTACTTTCACACTAAGTTATATTAAAACACTCCTTCATCTCCCTTATTAATTTAATGCACATCTCAGAAGGTATCTTAAATATCAGCAATAACATTCTACTAAATAAGCCAAACCCCCTGTGGCTTCTTGATTTTTCTACTTTTCCCATCTAAGACATTTCCCATGGCTTTCCAGTGACCTTTAAATAAACTTGCGGGGTTACTAATTAGCATGATAAACAATAGATTCCCATTTTGTGGGCAATTTCATGGTCAAGCAGCCCACCAGAGCCAGGCTGTGCTCTCTGCAATGTCCAGAGTGTCTCCAGCAGAGACAGCTCCCCTGAGCAGCACCTCTGGGAACACAGGTCAGGACAGATTTCCTTCATTCCTGAGGGCCCAGCTGAGTTCTGGCATGGCCATGGGGGAGATCTGGAGGAAGGGTCTCACCCAGAAGGGGAATGACACATTTGAAAGGTTCACAGGAACAGCAACAACTGCCCCAGTGCCCGTGGGGACGTTTGGGGTGACGCACGAACAAAGGCAGCACCATCCCAGGGAATTCCTCATCTCCCTGCTCCCAGGGCAAGCTCCTCTAGTCTCTTCTCAATGACACTTCCTTGGGGTTTAGAATTGCATTTGAAGCAGTCACTTTACAGATGGGCTACAGCAATTTTCTCTCTCCTTTTTAGGTTTCAAGCAAGAGAAGACAAAATGGTCCCCAGGATTGTATTTCAGGGTGGTCCCTGTTGGCTTGGCATGGGAGATCCCCATGAGGGTGGTCAGGAATTGGAATGGGCTGTCCAGGGTAGCTGGGGCTGCCCCAGATCCTGGCAGAGCTGGACATTGGGGCTTGGAGCAGCCTGGGACAGTGGGAGGTGGCCCTGCCATGGCAGGGGTGGCACTGGGTGGGATTTAAGGTCCCTCCAACCCAAACCAGTCTGGGGTTGGGAGAGGTTGTATCCCCACAGGTCCCCAGGATGGGAGGAGAAGGGCATAGAAAAGCAGCAGGAAGAGGAGGGCAGGGGGTGTCAGGGCAATAAACACTTGTTGTTAGGCCAGGAGAGCATTTCTAGGCTCAGTTTTGCCCTGAGCTCAGGGGAGGACTTAACTTAGGCACCACAGAAAGTATTTCAACAGCAACAACGCAAATAAAGAGCGAAATCATGAAAGAAGGGTGCATTTGGCAAAATAACCCAACAACCCAGCTAGGTAACGCTGGGGCCACAGGGCAGGTCCCCCCATCCCTGGCTTACCAGCCAGTTGCCATGGAAACCCATCACTGCAGAGCTCTGGGGCCCAAACACTGCAGCATCCAGTGGTGCCAAGCAAAGCCAGCCCTCAGGAAGGGCTGCCCTTCCCACTCCAGCTCAGGAGCAGAGCAGGGATGGCTCCGAGTGCAGCTGCCTGGATGGGGCTGCCACTCCTGATTTTCAGTGATTTACAGCCCAGCTTTCATTTCATATTCATATGCTCCCATTTGAGATAGCATTATGTGCATCATTTTCTGGGAATATACTTAGAGCACAGTGCACTGCATAAAGCAAATAGGGTATTGATGGGAAAGAAATAACAGAATATTAAAGCAAAATCAATAAATGCCTTCAAATCTCATCTCTCAGCCTTGCTTAACTTTGTTTAGGGAGGCAGGGAAATTCCCAGGAGCTGTGGAGCTGGCTATGCTCCCAGCTGGAATGAGGAGCAGGAAGCCTTGGAGAGACAGCAGCACCTTCCTGGTGCATGGGAAAAAAACCCTAAAGAGAGAAACTGGGCTTTTATAACCCAGGGCTATATTAATCAACAATTAGCATTCAGCTGAGCACCTCCACATCAACCAGCTGCTCCCAGCTGTGCCACAGCTCCGGCTGGAGGACAGGCAGAGAAACCACCAACACTGTCCTAATTGTTCAGATAAAAATCTCAGCTTGTTTCACTTTTTATCAAGAGGATTATTCAGTGTCATCTCCATTTTCCAGGTGGGAAGTGCTAGGGGAGTGCTGGGCTGGGGGCACACCAGGCTCCTGCCATGGATCCCCTCGTTGGAGATACAGGAGAAGGTGCTGATGTGAAATATTTTTATATAGGCCAATCCTCTGCCAAAAGTGGGTCCAGAATTAGGTTAGTAAGTCAGTATTTCCACACAGGATGATGTGCCCTGCTTTTCCAAAGTGCTGAGTACCCAGCTCAGAAGTTCCCTTGTGGGGATGGAAACTTTATTTTTGGCACCTGGTTTTGTAGAGAGACCATCTGTGACAGCCACGTAATTAATGCCAAGTTACATAAGCCATTCACGAATAAGCATTATTTTCCATATATTAAGCTTGCAGAGACAAGCTTCAGAACTGAACTGGTATTTAGCAAGGTAGGCTTCTGAAATTGTCAATTAATGCTCCTTGACATTTTCTAAGTATGTTAATTTATATTAAACCACTGCAGCCAACTCTGCATAAGATAACTCTGAGCCTCTGCCATAAACTAAGAAGAAATATGCGGTTGAGGAGCATTATGGCTGCTCTTTGTCATCTCCCTGACATAATGCACATTGTGTATGCAATGCAGGGAAGATAAACACATATATAAAGCAGGCAATTACCTCAGCTCACACAGATATCATATTTATGACCATTTGCAGGGTTGGATGTAATTCATTGACTTTAGGTGCTGGAGTAAATACATCACTCCAGCCCCACGGGCCAGGCTGTGAAATGCAGGTATCAAGATTTGCTGCCATCTGCTAAGGCACAGAAATCTCCACCCTCCTTCCAAAGGGCTGGTCAGGGAGAGCAGTGGTGGGAAGAGCTGGGATCAGAGCTGCTCGCTGCCAAGGAAAGGGAATGCAGGTGGGACGCAGCAAGGAGAGGGTTAAATTTGATTAAATCCACAGATTAAAAGTATTGTTCCTTTGAAAGGCAGGTTCCCCTGTTGAGTGGCACTTTGAGAGGATCATGGCAGGGTCACTGGGATCATCCCTGGGTGGCAGCACTGTGGGAACAGTGCTGGTTCGTGGTGGGACTCGATGGTCTTAAAGATCTTTTCCAACCGAAAGCATTCCGTGATTCCGTGGTTTTGCAAGGAGATGGCCTGGGCTGAGTGCTTTGCTCAGGATCAGCTGCCCAGCAGGACAGAGACCAGATTCCACATGGATGTGAACAGAGAACACAAGAACAAGGTGGTTCAGCTTGGAGAAGGATCCAGAGAAACCTTAGAGTTCCCCCCAGGGCCTGAAGGGGCTCCAGGAGAGCTGCAGAGGGACTGGGGACAAGGGATGGAGGGACAGCACACAGGGAATGGCTCCCACTGCCAGAGGGCAGGGATGGACGGGATATTGGCAATGAGGAATTGTTCTCTGTGTTCTCTGTCAGGGTGGGCAGCCCTGGCACAGGTGCCCAGAGCAGCTGCGGCTGCCCCTGGATCCCTGGCAGTGCCCAAGGCCAGGTTGGACATCAACCTGGGACAGTGGGAGGGGTCCCTGCCATGGACACCTGGGTGGGCTTTGAGGTCCCTCCCAACTCAAACAATTCTGGGATTCTCTGGTCATGCTCACCCACCCTCCCTGAGCCCAGCCAAGGGGCAGAGCTTGCAGGGCCTCACACCTGGCAGGAACTGGGCCCTTTAGTGCCTCGCTCAGAGCCACTTCCAGCCCCTCAGCCAGCCTGGGATGAGGACGGGGCGTCATTTCTCAGCCCCCTTGCCCACTGCAATTGCCGGTTATATTGTACCCAGCAAATGACTAATGAGGGGCAATTAAAGGCCAATTCCTCATCCCCAGCTCGCTGCAGGCACTCAGCACACAAATGTGCCACTTGCATTTGCTGCCATTTCACAGCCGGTTTCATCTGATGCGAAATGGGGAAGGCAGTAAAGAATCAAATCAGAAAAACCATTTAACCTCCCAGATTATGAGAGGATATATCACTCAGAATGCAGCACTTCCCAGATCCTCAGTTAAAGCAGAATCAGCCTGGCTGACTTGAATCCCAAAGACATGCAGGCTGTGGGGACACGGAGCTGTGACCTGACAGCACAGGCAGCTGGAGACGGATGTTCAGTAAATGTAGTTTTCAACTGATATTCCCAGAAATTGGAAACATTTTGCAGTTATATCTCCAACAATCACAGTCTATTCTATTCCATAACCAATATGAGCGATTACTTGAGGAGATATAACAAATGCAAAATGCTCTAAAAACAGATTTGGAGAGTGATAAAAGATGAATTACACAAACACAGCAAGAAAACCAAAAAGAGAAGGGCTGCTCTACAGGAAGCACAGCTGATCCTTTCCTGTTTTATTGCTTTGGGAAAGGAAAAAAGGGGGGATAAATTAAGTACTTCATTCTGTAAGTAAGTTTTAAGGTAATCTGATTAAAACAGCTCCCACTAGCACCATTCCAGAGCAGCAAAGGATAAAATCAATAATGAACATCAACATTTCCATTTTGTTTAGTGGCTCTGTAATTGAGCCACGAGAATCTGCCTTTCACTCAGGGCTTGGCCAAGGGAGGGCCAGGACTACCCCAGCTGGGATTTCTCCAGCAATTGTTCATTTATTGCTGAACAAAGAACAACACAGCTCCAAAGGTGATACTCTGGTGTAATCTGGGGGAGAAAAGTATAAAGCGTTTAGGATTTAGGGCTTGATTTGATGCTGCTGGAGATTTTGATAGCATTTGGCATATAATGGTCATCTAACATCAGGCTGCTGTCTTAATCTATCCTTGAATATTAAAATCTCAAACCAAACACTAATCCTTGTTCCCAATTTAAACAGAAAAACAGGAAGGAAGTGGAACTCAAACCCATCCATGTCCAATCCTCCAGGAATGAGGATTTCCATGGGATCCCGCTCTGTTTGTGTCCAGCCCTCCAGGAATGAGGATTTCCATGGGATCCTGCCCCATCCATGTCCAACCCTCCAGGAGTGAGGATTTCCATGGGATCCTGCCCCGTTTGTGTCCAGCCCTCCAGGAGTGAGGATTTCCATGGGATCCTGCCCCGTTTGTGTCCAGCCCTCCAGGAGTGAGGATTTCCATGGGATCCTGCCCCGTTTGTGTCCAACCCTCCAGGAGTGAGGATTTCCATGGGATCCTGCCCCGTTTGTGTCCAGCCCTCCAGGAGTGAGGATTTCCATGGGATCCTGCCCCATCCATGTCCAGCCCTCCAGAAATGAGGATTTCCATGGGATCCTGCCCTGTCCAACCCTCCAGGAGTGAGGATTTCCATGGGATCCTGCTCTGTTTGTGTCCAGCCCTCCAGAAATGAGGATTTCCGTGGGATCCTGTCCATGGGAGGGGAGGGGCTGTGTGACAGCAGAGCCATCAGGAGGGACACATGACAACAGGGAGCAGTCTGGAGGCTGTAAAAATGAATGGGTTGTGTTTCACTGGCTTTGATGTGGTCGTATCATCTGTAAATTATCTACCCAGCCATTTTTCCAGTTAGCCATTATTCTGTCATGCCAAGGGCTGCCAATTCCAGCCCTCCCAACCATATGCACGGCTGTAAACCTTGAAAGCAGCTGTCTCCAAAGCAAGCCAGTTTGGGAAGAATAGGAAAACAAATTACATAAAAGCAGATTAACTTCTCTTTAACTTCCCTTAAAATATTTCTTCCCCACGGCCTCAGTAATCCCATTTTTTAAGGGAATTTGGTCTCTTTATTTGTTATTCTTATCAGTGTGACTTGAATTTAAAGCTTTATGCTTCATGTTTCTGCCCAGGGACCTGTTGTGATGATAATCCTCAGGCTTTTCCACGGTGGGAATGGCTCTTTGAGCAGTTTTCAGCCCCTTGCACTGATATTTCCCATGAGACAAAGACAGCCAGGGAATACTTGGTTGCTTCTGAAGCTCCTCAGTGGACAGCAGCAATTTTTGGATGTTCTTGGGGGTTTTGTTGTTTTCTCTTTTAAATTTGGACAGCTTGGATATGTGGCACTCACCTGTGCAGAGGAGCTGTGGCTGCCCCATCCCTGGCAGTGCCCAAGGCCAGGTTGGAGAGGGATTAGAGCACTCCGGGACAGTGGAAGGCGTCCCTGCCCATGGCCAGAGTGGCACTGGATGAGGTTTAAGGTTCTTCCAACTAAAATCCTAAAAACTACAGTTGTGGGATCCTGTGATCCGCAGTCCATAGATTGGCGGCTGAGGCACCAAACGGGCACCAAGGGACTGACAGAGCAGGATCAGCCCCGTGTGGTGCCCAAGGGCAGCGTGACCACCTCAGTGCCAGCTGTGGCTGCTGTGCCCCTGCCAGAATCCCGCCGGGAAGGGCTCTGCACAGCACAGGAGCCCCGAGCTGGGAGCCAGGAACCCACCCAGGAAAATGGCGTGCGGCGTGGGAGGAGAGGCAGATTGCTCCCCTGGGGACAGCAAGAGAGCAGAGAATTAAAACTGAATGAGCTCCCTGTGCCCTCTGCAATTAAAGGGAACTTGAAAGAGTTTCAATTTGGTGATATCATTAATTTCCCCTTCTCCTCCTCGCTCCCACTGCAGTTCAGAAGAGTCCTCCACTGTTTATTGACTGAGTGATGAAAGAGTGAGCTGAAGAGACCCAAGAAAAGGAAAGTTTGAAAAGTTTTCAGCCCTTTCATCAGTTCTTTAAACAATGTTCAGAAAAACATGAGAGACAGACTGTGCTTGAGAGAAATGTTGTAATGAAAGCTGCGTGCAGTGGGCTTTGCTGTCCAAATGTGACTCAAATACTCGCAGCCCGATGTCGTGTGAAGATTTACTTGGCAATTTTGTCACAAACAAGGCTGTTAAGAAACACATTTATACTTACCCAGCTCTTTCCCTTATTTGCTAAGGAAAAAAACTGCTTTGGTGCACCAGCTAGGTAAGAAATGCTGCATGTCAGAGTTTAAAAATAAATGTATGTGCACATATGCCTGGCAGTAGTGCAGGGATCTCAGGGAGTATGTGTCAAGCACCTCCTAAATAAAACCTGCTGCAGAGCACCCCACACTCAAATATTGCCTCAGATTTCTGCCCTGTGTTTCCTCTCCTGTAATTCCTGGCATTCTTGTCCCATAGCTGGAAGGAAACTGAGTTTTGATCACCCCCAGGATGGTCCTGTAGGTGATGGGATCAGCAGAGGGGTGGGTTCCACACCAACAGCCCAACTGGTGTAAAATGTCCTTGCCTGCAATTGCTGCCAAGTCTCATTTTCCACAAAATCCCAGAATGGTTTGGGTTGGGAGGGACCTTAAAGATCATCCAGCTCCAACCTCCTGCCAGGAGCTAAAGGGATGATTGGGATCCATGGTACAGGAAGGGTTAACACAAGAATCCAATTAGAAAGAAATCCTAATTATTTCAGCAATCAAAAGCAGTGACTCACCTCATGAGGGAGCCAACAGATGCCATCAGCACAGACATTTTCCTTGTTTATTTTCTTGTCTTCTCAGACTGGGAGGAGAACGTGGGGGATCCCATTCCTGGCCATCTGGCATTAGTGTGAAAAATACAGTGTGAGATACTCCACAGTTGTCTCAGCAACTCCCTTCTGCATGACAAATTCCCATGTTCTCCTGACAGCTTTGTTTTTTTCCAGGCTCTGCCCACCCATGACAAACCCCCAGGAGATCTGTCCATTTACAACCCCAGCCTCAATCAGCCCAAACTGAGGTGCCTTATTGTTGTTTTCATATTTCTAAAGTCCCATACCCTCTTGGTGCTTTTCTTATAGGCAGTCACAGCACTGACTCCTTCTTCTGCAGATTGTTCCTGCTTCATCAGGGCTCCTTCAAAGCTCTCCCAGACTGGCCAACCCACCCCCTTTTATCCCAGTTATCTTCATTAGTCACAGCTGCAGCCCACTGAAGGACATCACAGCTGCAGCCCACTTAGAACAACTGAGACTTATCGGGCCAGGCCACCTATACAATACATACATTGTACTGTGACTCAAAGGCCACCTATAAAAATGAATAATTTTTGGTCAGAACTGAGAATTTTAAACACTGGGGTCACAGGTGGTGAGGCTGGTGCTAATCATGGACCTGCGGGCTGGTGGGACTCAGGTGCTTGTGGGTGATGCTGTGCATGGACTGACCATCAGGGACAGGCCAGATTTGGCTGGCAGTGCTGTGGTTTTGCACCTTCCCAAGCAGTACAAACTTGGCCCAAATGTGCTGTAACCACATCGTGACCCCACTCTCTGCAGAGAGCAGGCTGTGAAAGCTGTGACCAAGGCCAGCCTGAGGTGACACTTCATGCACCACGCTCTCCTTGGCACCTGCAGCTGATTCCATGTCTGCATTCCATGGTTCCCACTCTCCCTTTTTACTGTTATTTCCCCCATTGAGAAAAACTGAGGGAGAAAACCAGCACAAAGATGTGCTGCATTTGTCTCAGAAAGACTGAAAATGAAAAGCAGCTCCCATCCCCATTTCCTTCTCCCAGTTTCCCTCAGAGCTGCCCCATGCATCGCCATGGACGCCGCGGCACTGAGGAGGCCTCAATGGGTGCCTGACGAGCCCTGCATGCCCAGGAAACGTCTCCTAGCAATAGGGAAGTGTAAAAACCTCAAAATAAATCCTCCTTTCATTTCTTGTCAGTAACCCATGCTGTACAATATGGGGTTTGGGGTTTGGGGTGTGGTTAGGATTTTTGTCCTGACTTCCTTACAGCAAACCCTGCACGTGTGGGGTGAAACGTGCTGAGGCTCAGCAAACCTGAGAACCCAGGAACATCACCTGCAGCTGCCTCCAGCACACTCTGCATTTGTTTCAGAAAGACTCAAAATGAAAAGCAGCTCTCATCCCAATTTCCTCCTCCCTGTCTCCCTCAGAGCTGCCCCGTGCATCGCCATGGACGCTGTGGTACTGAGGAGGCCGCTCTGGGAGCCTGACAAGCCTTGTGTGCCCAAGAAGTGTCTCCTAGCAATAGGAAAGATGGAAAAGCCTCAAAATAACTCCTCCTTCCATTTCTTGACAGTGACTGTACAACATGGGGTTTGGTTAGGATTTTTGTCCTGATTTTCTTACAGCAAACCCTGCACGTGTGAAATGAGGCTCGGCAAACCTGAGAGCCCAGAAACATCCCAGGTG
Source organism: Ammospiza nelsoni (assembly GCF_027579445.1). Taxonomy (NCBI): domain Eukaryota; kingdom Metazoa; phylum Chordata; class Aves; order Passeriformes; family Passerellidae; genus Ammospiza; species Ammospiza nelsoni. Next base: position 1,741,019 of record NC_080643.1, on the reverse strand, counting down.
TTCACACAGCCTGGCTGCAGCTCACAGCCTGCTGACACATGAGAGGAAGCTGTGGCAGCTGTGATGATTTGCAGTTACGAGGTATTTTGCACAACCTGAGCAGGGAAACCACCAACTCTGCTCGCTGTGTCCCAGCAACACTCAGTGGATGCTTTGCAAAACAGAGGGGAAATGGTTTTGGATGTGTTTAGTGTTTGGAAATTGGGAATAACCACGTTCAGGCTGGTGGAGTGATAGAGTCTGAAATGATGGGAGGTGTCTGGCCTGACAGGGGTTTTAGCAGCAGTGCTGATTAAAAAAGGAGCAGGTTTCCTGTTCTGCTGTTGGATTTACACCATCCCACCACCAAGCTGTCATGAAGGACTGTGGAACTGACCAGGACAGAAACAATTATTTAAAAACCAAACACACACAGCTAAATGGCCAGATCTCAGTCCCAGAAGTACCCAGACATCATTCTAAGCTCCCCCATTATTTTCTTATCATTTTCTTTTCCTGAGTAATCCTCACTCTCTACTTCTGATTGAAAAATACCTAAAAATAGTAGTGGAGAAGAAATCTAATGAATTATGCAATGGACATATGCTCTCACATCAAATCTTGATGTTTACTTTATCTGATGCCATGCCGAAGACTGAAGGCTGGGGCTGTGCTGGGAATGATCGCAGCTCTGCAGTGGGATTCTAGGTCACATCCCTCCATCTCTGCTCAGCCGTGGGAACACCTGGGAGAGCAGATGGCTGGACAATGTAGCTGTGGCTGGTGGTTTAATTTTCCTGGATTAAGGAGCAAGTACTGTGCAAGGAGTTTGATTTGCTGAAGATGCAGCAGCAACCCTGGCACAGGAAAACCTTCCCCGGCTCCGAGGCTGAGCCGCCTTCTCACAGAGCTCCTGGTAGCACTGCAAATCTCCAGGCAACTCATCCACCAGTCACTTCCCAGTTATTGCCATTTTTATTGCTTATCTCTAAGAAATATCCAGCCAAAAAAGAGACAGTTTAAAATCTACCTTCCAGCCACGCAAAGCGTGAAGCGCCTTGTCCCGAAGTGACTGTAAAAAAGGGGAGAACAAAGATCTTTCTCTTGTTTTATAATTCCTTCTGACTGCCTCTCCTGGCCACCGTGAATCAGCAGATTTCAGACCTGCTGGCTCCAAACCAAGGCTGCTTCCAGAACATCTTTATCCAGCATGGCCTGGTCCAGGCACTGCTCCCTGCTGCTGCTCTGGCCCAGGTGAACTGGCTGCCGGCCACCTCAGCAGCTCCTGCCTCCCACACCCTGCCCACAAAGGCAGCTGCAGCTCCTCAGGAAGGCACAGCTGGCAGCACCGAGCCCTAAGAACCCTTAATCATGACAGCCATCTCCCACAGGGAGCTCTTGAGGCTGAACTTGGACAAATCTTGGCCTGAGCAGTAACTAAAGAATGAAGTATGGTCCTGGGAAAAGAATTACTAACCTTAACAGCTTCAATTTTACAGGAATTAATTAGCCAACAGCAAAAAAACCAAAAATAAAAACAAAAATAACACTATTTCAGAGATGGATACATGGGGGTAAATTGATTCCAAGTATAACCCCGTTGCCCTCCACTGAAATCCATTAGGAGTGGATTTAGCCCAGCGTGGGTGCACAACACATCCCTACAAACTCACCTCTAAACCACTGGACAGATGTGAAGATTACCACGAGGGGTCTGAGATTTAGAATTCATAAATGAATTTCTTGTTTCTCTATGGAGGGGCATAGCAGGATTATGTGGAGAAAATTGCACCTTCTTGTATTGAATTTTAGTTAGGAGCAGCTTCAAGATAAAATTAACCAGAGTAGTGAATGGATTATAATAAAACAACACTGATACAAAAATAAAAAGGGAATTACTCTCTTACTTTCACACCTATCAAATTCAGAGGAAGAAAAAACCTACAGTAGCACTGTGTGTATTATCAGGACAGTCAATGAGACATGAAACAAGGACGAACTCCATTTGCCTGGGCAAAAAGCCCAGTTTGGAAGTAATTGCTGTAGTGGTGTAGCAGCTGCAGATATAGCCAGATCAAATCCAAAGATCAAATGCTTATTTCATTTTGATAAAAGTCATTAAACCACAAATCAACTTACTCTGGAGTACAGTCAGGAAATAGCTCTGTATATACCATCTGCACATAACTCTCCCTGATAAATTAAAGCAGAGACAGCAGATTTCTTTTGTGAAATCCTCAAACTTATATTTCATTAAGTATCAACATTTCTCATTTGGATTTTGTTTAGCAGATAAGCCCTGCACCATGTTTCCAAGCAGAGCAGAGGATTTCTGGGCTGTTCTGGGTCCTGGCTGCTCAGGGCCAGGCTCAGAGCACGACTCAAACTCAGCCCTTTGCCTCTGCGCCTCAAGGAAGGCATAAATTGAAATGTTCTTATGAAAACTAATATAAGAGAACAACTGCTGGATATTTCTAATAAAACTCCATCAATTTGAATGCCTAGATATTAATGAAATCCCTGTCTGTGCTAAGCCTGGAGATGTTCTTACTCCAAGCCAAACTTTTCAAATATGAAGCAGGAAGGAAGGGAGTCAGTCCCTCATCAGGAGACCAAGGCAAAGTCAGGCTACCACAGGTGATGATATGAAAAATTACATTTATGCTGCAGGAATTTAATTAGACTGAGAAAGAATTTGTAGTAAAGATGTCACAATAACTCAAGAACAAAATGAAAACTCAAGACAAAATGAAAATCGGTCCAAAGACCTTCAGTCCCTAATTAGTTTGGGAATAGTAGATTAAAGATAAACTTAGAAAAATTGGTGGAGTGACTGGCTATTAGGGGCCACGAGAACAGAGGATGTCACCTTAGATTTTTCATTTTTTGATGCTTTTCGAGAAGACCAAGTCCAGAAAAAAAAAAAATCTAAAATCCAGGAGCTGATTTCTTTTCTTTCTTCAAGAGATCAAACGTTTTTGTTTTTAATAAACCCAACGACAGCCACAAGCCTTGCTTGTTGACACTGATTTTTTCCCTGAAATAATGAGCTGTGTGACACCTTGGTTATATATGGAAAACAGCAACTCTGTGTACAGACAACATTCCATTTCTGTGTACTGCTGTTTGAAAAACAAGGGAGAAAAGGTCTTTCTGATCATCCACAATAAGTTATTTTCTCGGTGCTGGCTTGTTCTGTGCAAGACAAATGAAAGGAATAACAAAGCAGGATGTTCACAAAAGAACCAGGAAGATTTTTGAGCTCGGTGATTGATCTGGATGTGTTCATATTTAGGCAGGAAGAAAAGGAGTTTATGCAAAACATTTTGCAGTCGCCACTAAATGGATTTTAAGGCTTTGTGATTCTGGTGGAGCTTTTCCAGCTGAGCCCTCATGTCCTACGTGGCTTTGGGGTGCTGATGTCCTTCATGCCAGGGGTATCTGGCTGCTTCCCATCCCTTCCAGTGCCAGCAGCAAATTCCTGCTGATTCCAGCTCTCAGCTCCCAGCAGAGCCATGGAATCATGGCATGATTTGGGTTGGAAGGGTCCTTGAAGGTCATGTATCATTCCAACCCCTGCCACCTCCCAGGCTGCTCCAAGCCCCTTCCAACCTGGCCTTGAGTATTTCCAATATATTGACCAAACAAAAACAAAAGTCACACCCTTGGGTCATTCAAAACCCTCCTTTTAAGCTCCTATTAAAGGAAGAGACCTGGAGGAGGAAGCAGACTGAAATCCTGGGAAAGGCCATCCCGAACAGGGGATTTTCTGTCCATGGCTCTCTGAATTCTCCCTAATTCCCATGAATTCTCTCCCTGATGTGGGCAGAAAAGCAAGTCAGGGAAGTGACCCATCCTTCATCCTCCAGACATACTCATTTGAAACAAAAAGAAAGGAAAACAAAACACAGAAAATACAATAATGTCCTGTCTGCCTTGGAGAAGGGACCTCAGCCCTGCATCCCACAGGTTGTTAAATCTACCACACACTGCATCTTCTTCTGTTTTATCCCAAGTGGAACAGACCCAGCCAATCAGGGAAACGCAAAACTGGGAAGAAAATACATTTACTAGAAAAAAAGTAGCATTACATAGCTTGTACACATGGTAACACCATTAACAGAGGCTATTTTGTGTTGTCATTCAACTGCATCCCTGCTTGAAATAACTCCTTCAAACACTACCTAAAACATGCCCATAGTGCACAGAGGAGAACAGGAGCTATCCACAATCTGCATCCCAAGTGCCAAATTTGCTGAGATATTTTTATTGTAAATTTCATGCAACCCTATCAATCCTCATTTCTGCTCTAAAGACTTTCCCATGGCTGTGCCAGAGCCCTTCCTGCACATCATATCCCTGAGCACACCCTCAGTGCCCACAAACCCACTGTGCTTTAAATAAAACCCTGCACTCTGCAGCTGCCCATCTTCCAAAATCCCTCTCTCTGACCTTGCTCAAGGGCAGGGCTGTTCCCCATCTGCAGGGCAGCGTGAGCTGCTGCTCTCAGCCCTGCAGTGCATATGGTGCTCCCCATGCCGTGCCCTGGGGCTGCCTGGGCAGGTGCAGCACAGGCTGCTGCCCTGCTGCTGATTCCTGCTCGTTAGTCACTCTCCCCTCTCTCCTCCTCAGCTCCGGTCATGCTGTTCTCCTCTTTGCTGGAGTGTTAAACCGGAGTAGGAAAGGCATCCTTCAAAATATTCAATCTGTCGGGATTTTCTTGCGACCTTCTGCAGGGCCATAGAATAGTTTGGGTTGGAAGGGACTTGTGAAGTCACCTAACCAACCACCAAAATGGGTCAAAATGGGTTTTTTCACTTTCATCCAAACATTTTTCATTATGTAGGAGGAGTAAATTACATTACACACAACAGCAGGCTGAAAGTCTGCTTGAATTTTCGAGTCCAATTCCTGCAGCCAGGGAGAAGAGGGATTTTTATCTCACCAGCACATGAGACTGATGACACTTTCACTTAGTTTGGTTTCTTTATCACAACAAGAGAGATTTCTGAGTGAGGCGTGGGTGGGTGCCCTGTGGGAGGTTCCACCCACCTGGCCCAGGTCAGGGCTCCCCAGCAGCCTCCCGCTGCTGCCCCAGCATGGCACGCGGGCATGGGCTGTGCAGGATGGAGAAAACACCCAGATCTTGCACGGGGAGTAGGCAGGGAAGAGGGCAACCACGGCAGATGGCAGAGCTGAGGCAGCACCCAGTGGCTCATGCTGCACGACAGGCTGTCAGCTCTCTGGGAACAACAACCCCAGAATCACACACAGCCCTCACAGCACAGCTCCTGCCTGGAGAATCCCTCCCACAGCCCCCAGAGCCCCAGAGGCACCAAAGGAAGGGTGTCACACTGATGCCTTGATGGGCTTACCTAAAAACAGAATTCAGGGAATAAAAAGCAGTTGGTTTTTTTTTCTTTAAGAACATTCAAGTACATTTTGGACAGACAAAGTCCCCCGGGAGCTACACCCAAAAATGGATGATGGGTCAGGGTTTTTACACTTTTATAATTTTGGTCCATTTGCATTTTGGGGGTGAATCTGCCAATTCCAGCTTCAGGTACTGAAGTCATTGACCCCAAGTTTGCTCCCCCAACTCCCTTTTGTTCCCCTCTCTGGGCCCTGAGGCAGTGAGGTGTCCTTGCTTGCCAGGCCTGCAGAGGAATTGTTGTGTCTGCCCCAAATGGGAAAGCAGCAGCTCACACTGAGTGTGGGGTTTGGAGTTACACACTGAAGAACTGCAGGATTATAAATATATGGAAAATAGAAAATTTGAAATCCTCAGGCATCAACACCAGCAAGGTGCACTGGGCAAGCCTCTGAGAGGGGAGAGGAGCTTGTGCTGTGCCCAGCCAGACCAGCCCTGGCCCCATCCCTGCCTGCCCTGACACCTCCCTCACCCCATCACATCACTCACCCAACACCAAGAGCATCTCTGAAAGCCCAGCACACACAAATCTCCCGTGTTAATGCCAAGGTCCGATTCAGAGCAGAGAGTTTAGAGTTTACTCTCTTTAAGATCTATAAAATTAATTACTGGTCACTTGACAAAATAAATTGACCCTATAATAAGGTTTCTAAAAATGCAATTGGTGTACTTAGTTAAATTACATTTGTACACAGCAGCAAGTTCTTCCCTGCCTTACACCTCCCCTAATGCTCTCCTCAGTCAGTATAAGGCTGGCAGAATTTAACCTCTCATATAAAAGTGGCATGCACTTATTTCCCTGGGGAACTGACCCAATCCAGAGCATTGCCTATTTATAGCACTTTCAAAAATAAATCCTGAGGCAGGAGAGTATGAAGGCTGTTAGGAAAGGCTATATTTGTTGATAAAACTATGGATAAAAGTAATATAGCTGCGTGTTCCCATCCAAAGTTACTCTCAGTGGGTGTTGTAAATTTTGAATTGTTACTAAAACTGTGCAACTCAGAAATAAAGAGGGGCCTGAAATCCCAGAATTGTTTGGGTGGGAAGGGACTTTAAATATCATCCAGTGCCACCCCTGCCGTGGCAGGGACACCTTCCATGTCCCAGGTGCTCCCAGCCCCACTGTCCAACCTGGTCTTGGGCACTGCCAGGGATCCAGGGGCAGCCACAGCTGTTCTGGGCACCTGTGGGATATTTGGATGGACAATTCCATCCCAGTGTATATTCCCCTTTGTCCTGTCCCTCCATGCCCCTGTGAAATGCTGCACAGGCAGATCTCCCTGCTGGACCCTCAGCAGTCCAACCCTGAACATTTCTTTCCCATTTCTGTGACCTGCAGGACTGGAGGGCACGGCTCAGGACCAGCTGCGATGGCCCCAAGGCAATCCTGCAGCAGGGCGGTGCCTCTGAGACAGCTGAGATGATGGCAGGGATGTTCCACAGCTCAGAGCTGTGAGACAGCAGCAGGAGGATGGGGATCCACTGCTCCTGTGACAGCAGCCCTGCAGAAAGCCCGGCTGGAGGGAAGGAGCTGGCTCGCTCCAAACCAGCACGGACAGCCAGACAGCAGACACGGAGTGAAGCTATTTGGCAACACAGATGGGCCCTGAGTCATTTCTTGGATCTGTCTCCAAACACAGTGTGACAGTCAGAGCTACAGTCGGGCTTTGGAAGAGCTTGGCAAGGAGCAGACAGTGATAAATGTGCCAAATATCCTCTGACCTTCTAAGTGTCCCATTTCCCCATGGCTTTGTCCTGCCTGTGGCTGCAGTTGCCATCAGCCGAGCCCACAGCACAGCCCTGCAGCCCCAGAGACCACTTCAGTTCCTGGTCTGGAGAGGTTTTATTCAAAAAAAAAAAACCCAGGATACTTGAGGAAAGCTCACTTGGAGCTGAATCACTGAATAATCTTTCAGAATCACATCCACGTTTGGCCTGGAGCAGAGCAGAGATTAGAAATTCCCCATCTCTGATTCTCATGAATGCAGATTTCCATGCATTCATCCTCTGCCCATGGCACTGCTCTGCCCTGCCCCACTGCAGCTGGAGGTGCAGGAGGAGGGATCACAGGGAATGTGTGCCCATGGAAGCTCCCCAGCCTCAGGAACCGGTCACGGGGGACACGTAGTGGGGACACCAGGAGGGAAGAGACGTCCTTTCAAAAAGAACCACAGTCCTTTCATTCTCTGCGTGTTTTTCTGGAGAGCTGGGGGCGTTTGTCCCCTTTCATTCTGCCTGCTAGCTTTTATCAGCAGGGAGAGGCAGGCAGGAGTGACACTGGAGCAGAGCCGCCTCCCTGTGCCGGCAAAGCCAGACTCAAAGTCACGGCGCCGACTTCCTGTGATGAAATATTGATCCAAAACTCTGTCACACGAGAAGCAGTTTAAAATCACCTTGTTTTTATGTACAAATATTTTTTTTTTTCAACTGCAGCCTAGCGCTACCAGATCACTTTTCTAAGTTACACATGACTTTAAAAAAAGGGAAATGTACCTTGTGAGGAATTTCAAAAGAAATTATTGCTTTCGGCTTGAAATTTTTAAAATTCATTGTCATTTTTTTTCAGCAGCAGTGAAACAAAAGGTATTTCTTTTTCTTATTCTGTAGACATTATAACTTATCAATCCTCTCGTCTTTATCCTTTGGCAAAAAGGAAAAGAACATAAAATAAATTGTAAGAAGAATTTTCTTGCAGCAAAGTTACCCAAAACCATGATCAATGTTCTCCAAGCAGGAAAATCTGAAGGAATCAAAGGCTTCATGAAACATTCATGGCAACAATATGCTGACAAATAGTTTCTCAGTCAAAACTTTTCCCTGGCTCCACTTAACATGGCCTGTGTGAGTTCAAGAACTCATTTCTGGAGCACCAGAAGGCCAGAGGAGTTTAGCTCATCTAGCTGGAGGTTTTTCCAAACAAACTCCACAAATCCCTTGAGGTCACTTGATGGAGCTAAATAAACCCTCTGCTTCTCCTGGATGTGCTGACTCAACTCCCACCCCAGCCTGGGCCCAGGGAGTTCCTGAGCTGAAGGACAGAGGGCAGGAGCTGCTCAGCCTCCAGGCACCCATGAGAAATCCCTCCAGGAGCAGAAATCCCGTTTGGAGCCAGCCCAGCACACCCAGCCAAGGCTCCAGCCCTGTCCCCCTCTGCTGCACACACCTTCCAAACCTGGCTTTGCCCCACATCTACTGGTTTGATGAATTGTGAAATGATTGCGTGATGATCATTAGAAAAACCTGCTGCAACAAAGTAAAAATTGGGATGGAAGAAATCAGGTGGCATCCCAGGAGCCACCACTAATTATTTGGTACCTAATGAATGACACAATTCGCTTGTTGACCTTGTCAATCTATGCAGAGTTCTAACTAATTAATACAAAACTGAAACCACCAAGGGTGTGAGATGTTTTTGGTTGACTTTGACCCAGAGTGGCACCTACACTGACCCTGGCACGTGTTTAGAGCTCAGTGACACAGGGCAGGAGGCACCAGAACACAAAATGCCACTCAGATGAACTTGGCAAGATTCTAGCAATAAAATTTCATGGCCTGAAGCTGTGCCACCTTGCTGGGATAGCATCCAATGTCTCCTGTCAAGCTCCATAAAGCAGGGTAATGAGTGAGGAGCACCTGGCTGGCCCAGGCAGGGCTGTCATCAGCCAGCACAGGCTCTGCTGTCACCTGGGCAGGGCCACACCAGGTCCTCATCAGGAAGGGACACCCAGCCTTTGCAGGAGTGGCAAAACCCACGGGACAGCTGAAGCAGGAAAGCTAAAATCATTGCTGGTGTTGTCATGGGAGGTTTTCAGTCATGGCTTTTCATGGTGGGAGGATCCATCAGAGACTCGAGAGCCCTTTGGGGCTCTCCAGGAATAAATGAAAACCTGTGAAAGCTCCCAAGTGAACAAAACTTGGGTGTACAGCTACACCCTTAGGCTGGAATCAAGTGGAGACAAAGGGTTGCCAGAGTGGAAGACACCTTCCACAGAGGATGCACTCACTTCTTTCCTTGAACTCTCTCTCTCTCAATCGCACCTCTCATTGATAGATGCAAAGTAAGACTAATGAACTATTGATAACCCTGGCACAAAGGATTATTAGACAAAGCAATTTCATTTGGGGGGCATTGATTTGTATGTCACAACCAGAGTACAAATGAAGATGGTAGTTAGGAAGGATGAAGTTGAATGCTAAACAGGTGGGCATCCTGTTTATCCCTAACTCCTGCCTTCCATAACTCTACTCCTGAGGCCCAGGCAGACACTGCTGCCAAATTTTAATTCTCATTCTCTGTGGCATTCACCTGACATTCAGTGTGATGCCAACTGCTGTGTTGTTCTGAAACCAGGAGTGAGATTTGTCCTCTTTTGGTGAAACCAGCAGGAAATTTTTAAGTCTTAACATATAGACACCTGATTTTGTGGGCTGCAGAAAGGCAGCCAGGCCACATTCCTGCCTTTAAAAGCTCTCTCCAGCTCTTCACCTGTTAAAAGGCTCTGCTATGGCCTCTCCCAGCACAAGGAATCCCTCCAAAATCACAAGCTCACATAAAACAATAGAAGGGCAGTGCCCAGGTGATCTGACAGTGCTAAGGCAAAACCAATATCCCAGGATTTCCAGAAAGTTGTTCTGCTTGTGGTTTCAGTCTGGAAAATGGTAAAATAAAACTGAACTTTAATGAACTTCCAGAGGAAAAATGTTCCTTTGTTTTAATACAAGCCACAGCAATAGGACATTGCCCTACCTTAGGCTCTGACACTCAAAACTCATCTCCAATACTCCAGGGATTAAATTATTTTCTGAAAGCCAACTCATTCCCACCATTATTACTGCTATAAAGCTGTGAGGATTTTTGCTGCCCCCCCTTCTATTTTTTTTCCAAGGCTAGAAATAGATTGAACTGGCACTTCAGGATGCTGAGCTGCAGTTTCAGTTGAGCTCGGTGCTTCACTGAGATTTATCAAAAATGACAAGATTCAACATCTAGGAGATGTCTTGTAGTGCCCAGAAGCTCAAAGAAGATGCAGCAGTTACAACAGTAACCAGAGAGAAATAAGAAAAGTGGTAGAAAGAGAAACACGTGGTGCTTGAAAATCAAAACTCTGGCAGGAATGGGCACTTGTGCTGGCCAGCACTGGCCTTTAGTGAGCAAAGAACCACTAAGCCTGCCCCCTCCAAATGAAAAACCAGGGAAATCAGCCCTTCATTTCAACTATAAACTGCCTGGCAGGTACCTGTCAGAGGCCACAGGCTGCAGAGATTTTCCCCTGTTCCCTTTGCAAGCAGTGTGGAATTGGGTGGAAGTGCCAAGTGTCTGTCTGTGATCACTCCTGAGCTGAGCCATCCCTGGAATAAAACAAAACATCCCATAAGTGCCTTCTCTTTTTCACCCACGTGCACGTAAAGCAAGTTAGATGTGAAAAAGGCTAAGGAAAAATGGGAATATCTGGACAGTAAATGTGGGTGAAGTGTAAAATCACCTCCTGGGCACGCTCAGCCTCTGCCTGGACAACTCAACAAACCAAAGCAAACTGCCATGGAATCCAGGCAGAGGGAGGCATTGATGGAGGCTGGATCCCAGCAGCAGAAACTGGATCCCAGCAGCATCCTTTCAGTGTTCAGAGCAGGACCAGCAGATAAAACAGAGATCAAATACCTGGGGCTGTTTCCCAGCCGTGCAGTGAGTCAGGCAGGTCTCTGCAGAGAGGGATTGGAGCTGGAGACAAGGGCAGGGAGAGAAACCTCAGCAAGAAATGAGCGCACCCAGGTTTCTTCTCACAAATAATGGTTCTAATAAACACCTGCAAGAGATAACATTGACAGACAAAAAGGCTGCATAACAAAAAGGGATCTGAAAAAGAAACCTCGTCAGTAAAAGAGTCAGGGAGGAGGTTGTAGGTCTCCTAATTCTTTTACAGAGGTCAAAAGCAAACTCCCCCACGAAGAACCAACACACCAACCTTGCTCCCCTCCCCTCCCTGAGCCAGGACCTTCTCCTGTAGAGGTGTGGAAAAGCCTGAAGGAGTTAGGCTAATCCAGGCAGGAGCAAAATGGAAATAACTCCCACAAGACCACTGGGAAAACTTAATCCAATCTTCTCTTGTGAAGCAGATATTATTCCCCTTTTACTTGCCTTCAGTGGTGATAAAGTGCAGACAAAGGAGATAACACACCTCACATTTCAGCACTCCCAGTAAATACACTCCTCGCTTTCGCTTATCTTTCAGCCTGGTATGGATTTCCTTTTAGTAACCTCCTGAATTACAATCAAATTATACTTCCAGGGCCATTGAATTGCATGGCTTGCAATACCTTAATGGGTTCTGTTCTGGCTGCTCAGGAAGGACTTGTAATCCCTGTCTTCTTCTATATTTCAGGGAGCCTTAAGGACGTGTTTCAGTGCCAGGCAAACAGCCCCAGCCTTCATTCACAGAGCAAGTGCCACACAAACAGTGCCTGGGCAAGTGAGCCATGGTCTGGAGGAAAAATATTAATAGTGAATGCTTCTTCTTTTGCCTTGCAGTGCCAGCCGGGGTTTGGGTGGCACGGTTATCCCAAAACTCTCTCAGATACGAGTTCTGTGTGATTTAATGGCACGGTCAATACACCAGGTGCCGGCTGGTCTGCATAATATTTGAAAATAAATGGAAGTTTTAATGCCCAGGAAATGGTGCAGAGTGCCACATTCCTCCAGGCAGCTTATCTCTGAGATGGGCTTTTATCCTGTAATAAAGAAATGGTTGCTTTGTTAGTTGTGGGCTCTACAGCAAACAAAACTTGGAGTGTGGTCGGGAGCTTTGCTGGGCTGAAATCAATTTTTGAATTATTCAAACATTTAGGTAATTGAAATAGAGAAGGGGAATAAACACAGGCTGAAAGTCTAAAGAGCCCTCTTGTTCTGGAGAGGATCTGGAAGGATCTCAGGGATGCAAAATGCCCCTCCTGCACCTGGCAGAGCAGGTCCCAGAGCTGCTGCACCAAAGCATCCCCAGGGAATCCCTCTGAGCACCCAGTCCATAAATGCTCAGAGAAGTGGGGGCACTCTGGGGGAACAACAAGGAGGAAAGAACACAAAGACCATGGAAAACAGCACAGTCTGAGATGTGGAGCTCCCTGCAGTGCCTCACCACAGGGAACAGTGCCAGGCACAGGGGACAGTGGGGACCTTCCACGTGCCACCACCGTGACCTTGTGGAGCCACCAGTCCATGACACTCGATGCTTTCCAGCTAAATCAGCAGGTTCACTGAGAAAAACTGCACACTGGAGATAATCAGAGCAGGAACAGCCCCTGTCTGCAGCTGATGAGGGGGAGATAAAAAATCTCCCTCCTCCCTTTATTCATCCTGCTGTTTGCAAAACCTTATTGTGTTTTTTCCAATTGTATTCCCAATAAGCCACCAGGTAAGAAATAGTGTTTGCCAGCCCTGAAGAGAAGCAATCTTTGTTGGCAACATTTCTCAGGGAAAAAAACTGTTCAAATAAGAGGTGGGAGGAAATTTCCCCCTCAGACAATTTGAGGAGCTGTCGACAGGCAGCAGATGAAAGGCGAGCGGCGCTGGATGCCGCGGGCCGTGCAGGGAACACGCGCGATGGCTTCAGCAGCTCTGGGTTCAAATGGAAAATTAATTTCTTTCCGAGGGGATCCAAAGTGCTTTTCATGCTGTCCTTCCTTGAAACACTTGGTGATTTAATTTTGCTGAGCGCAGAGAGGGATGAGAAGCGAGTCACTAAAGGAGGAGCTCTCCAAACACAGCCCGTGCAGCTCCCGAGGCAGCGCTGGGGTCACCGTCACCCTCACAACATCTGGGTTTGACCACAATATTCCCTATTTCTGCCCTTCATTTGGAGCAGGAATCAGCCTCCACGAATCAGGAGTTTATTAAGGCAGACAGGATGATTTCTGCTGGCCAGTTCAGGGTGGAACGAGATGAACTCTGAGGTCCCTTCCAACCCAACCCATTCGATCATTCTGTGATAAATTTTGCACTGGTTTTCCCCGGCATTAATATTTCTGATGACAAAAACAAACTGTGACAGATGTGTTCTACCTTAAAACAGACATGCTGCCTTAACAAGAGGAGAAAAAATGGATGAATATGAAAATAGGCATCATGAATATTCAGAGACATTTGCAAATTAAGAGACTTCAACTGTGTCCTTGTCCTTTGTGCGTTTTCCACAAATATTGAAAGGGGAACTCTCCTGGGAGAAGCGTTCATCAGCACAGCAAGTTTTAAAGAAGGAACCCACTCAATTTACAGCAAATATGCACAACATGAACATTGTGTGTATTCACAGGAGAAAGATGATTCTGGGAACCTCCAATTAGGCAAGCAGCAGCTTTTCCTATGGTCTCAGGAAAGAACTAAAGAAAAAGGCTTATTTTGATAAATTTTTCAGCGCAGATTTTTGAAATGGGAAATACAAACATGAGAAAAAGACAAACTTCGCCCATGAATTATTCCCTCAGAATTGAGAGGGGGGAATGCCCCCTCGAGCCAGGCTGGGAGCAGCAGCTACCCTAAGTCAAGTGTGTTGTTAACTGTGTGCGGGCAGCAGCTGAACCTGTGTGTGCTGACCTGCCTGAAAGCCCTGGCTTGGGGCCCCCAGCTCAGGAATCTGCCTGATTAATTTTTGATAACACAACCTTCATCTCTGTGTGCAGCCTGACCTGCTCTTGGGGTGTGCTCAGTCATCACCACCTCCTCCAGCCACCCCAGTGCCCCCTCTGAGGCTGAGGGAGCTTCATCCTTGTCCTAAAAACCCACAACCATCCTTTTTCCCTTCCATTGGCACTGCAGAGGTGCTGTTGCTCTGTCTCTGGTAAGACACCTCAGCAGAACCCAAAGCAGCAGCAACATCCCATTTTTACCCTTCCAGTTTAATCATCACAATGAAGGGACACGAAAACCTCTCCCTGTAATTCCACCCGGAGGCTTTCTCCCACTCTGAAACATTGCACATTGCCCAGTTTTGTTAGATTTCCCTCAGAGATGCCCAATAACCTTCAAACAAACCCAATTCATAACATCACCAGATGTGCTCATTTTGCTTTTCATGGCAATATGCTGTGAGAGGTCTCTGGGTGGGAGGCAACAGCCCAAACAAGAACAATTTTCTGTTTTGCTGGTTTCAAAGTGGAGCTTTCAATATCCCGACCTGTCTCTGAGTTTTTATTTAACTTGGGGAATTTTTCAGTTTACAAAATGGCCCGACAAGGATAATTAGGGTAGAAACATGCCTGACAATTCCAAATGCTCCCTGTCAAGCATATGGGCTAACACCTATTTTTTATTAATTCCCTGGTTTTCAAAGGGTGATACAGTTGTATTAGAAGCAGTGTGTAGGTGGCTCATTTTTCCCTCCTCACATTCCCTTTGACAGTAGTTTGAAATAACATTAATCAAACAGTATAAAAGAAGTCGAAAGAAATTAATTAAGCAACCTAGAAGGAAAAATAAGATGTCTTTCCAACAGGACTTGCATTATTCAGGTTTATAATGCTGCACAGTGCAATTTTCTGGGAAGAAAAAGCAGGATAATGGTGTAGCCCTGCTCCACTATGAAACAGCACATTTGGAGCATCACTGGTGATAAGGAAGTTCTGAAACTGGGAGTTTCCTGTTGAAGATTTGCTCTGAATAGCATGCAATATATACATATGTAAATATCTATTTGTTCATATATCATTGCTGGCACCTCCCCCAGAAGGAATTGTAGATTTCTGATCCTTTCCTGCCTTTTGGCATTCAGGGCTGGGGGCAGAGATGGTAACACTGTGTTTAATTTAATCTTGTCAAGTGAATAAAATCCCACTTTTGAAAAGTCCCTGTTGTTCAAGGGTGTTTAAACAAACATTGTCCAGGTTGTGCCCAGCAGCCACACGTGGCACTGCAGGGCTGGATTCCAGCTCTCCAGCTGTAGTGAGGATTATCCATGGGCTGCACACACTCCATTCCCCTCCCTGTGCTTCCCCAGCCTCCTCCTGCTGCTCCAGCTCTCCCAGCCTCACTAACACAGCTCTCCCTGTCCCAAATTCTGATTGAATCCAGCCAGCAGCACCTCAGGGAATCCATCTGTGGCCTCTCCTCTCCTGGTGAGAAGTTATCCAGCCATTCTGCTCCACTGAGCTGCTGCCAGCTCTGGCTTGGTCACAGGGCTTGGGGACACGAAATTGCAGCTATCCTGCTCTGCTCCTGAGGGCTGGGCTCAGCACTGCTCTTCCTGCATCCAGCCAAACCAGCCAGAGTGCACCTGAGCTCCCACCAGTCCCCCAGTTCTAAAGCAATCCTGATTTAACGGGAGATCACTCACCAAAACAAGTTCCAGGTATCTAAACCAAGAGCCCCTTGAAATCCAAAAAGCTGGTTATGAAAAGGTGGATGCAAAGAGCTCAGGAACTCTTTGTGACTGCTGGCAGCCTCCCAGCTGCTTCATTAAACACAATCCTCAGGTGATTCCTGATTTCATGTTCAGATTATCAGCTGCTCAGGTAATAGCACAGGAAGGGCCATGGATGTAAAAGCACCAGGTTCTGGCACCCCCAAAGAATCTGCTGGGTATCAGGGAGACACAAGGAAGGGATTAACTGGGATTTATGCAAGACACTTCCCAACACATCCCAAATCTTTCTGATCCGATGCTGCTTTTCCCAACACATCCCAAATCTTTCTGATCCAATGCTGCTTTTCCCAACACATCCCAAATCTTTCTCATCCGATGCTGGTTTTCCCAACACATCCCAAATCTTTCTCATCAGACGCTGGTTTTACCTGAGCAACAACTCGAGCTTCTCTCTGTCCTTCCACCTCCCTGGCTTGAGCCCAGCAGTCAGGACAGACCCAGGGCTGTCAGCAGCAGGGCTCCAGCCCAAGTAAATCCAGCTCCAGGTCAGCACTGACTCCTGGCTCTCCTTTAGTGCCCAAATTCCCTCGGGCAGGTCTCCCAAAGCTGGATGAGCAGGGGAGCACCATCCCCTGTGCCCATCCCAGGGCTGGTGCTGCCCAGTCCTGCCCACCAGGACTGATCCTCCCCTGCTCTGTTTCCCTCTGGACAGCTCCATGGGAAGGCTCCTTCCAAGAGCTTGGGCTGTAATTGCTTGTAAACCACTTAGGCAGTGAGTGATACAGAAATCCAAGTGGTAATTGCAGCACAGGCTTGAGATTAATCTATTTTTGGCTTGTCAGACGTTCTTATGGACCTGGTTCAAGGCAGTCACTGAAAGCTGTAAAGTGTCCAAAAAGTGACAGGAAAAAATAGTTTGATTAAAACCATTCCAGAGGCAAATCCAATCTTCAAGACACTCTCTGAAGGCTCTTGGTGCAGCCTGCAGATGAGGCACTCGTGAATATCATCTGAGCAGAGACCTGGGGACAGCCACAAAAGTTTTGTGTCAAAAAAAAGGTGCTCTAATTTTGGATTCCCAAAGCAGAACTGTGCAGGAAAGTCAGTGAGAAAAGGTAACAGGGTGTGCCAAGAGGGGATAAGCAGCTTGTCCTGACCCAGAAATCAGGGCTCTGATGGCTGAAGAGCGTCCCACAGGTTCTGTTTTGCTCACCTGCCCTCAGGTGACACCATGAGATGGATGGACACCTGGACTTGATGGCCTTAAAGGTCTTTTCCAACTGATGACCCCAGGATTCTCTGCCTGCCAGATGCACTTTGGTGTGACTGAAGAACCCCAAACCCTTGGTTTATCTCTTCATCTCCCAGAGATGGGAGCACCAGTTCATTCTTAGGAACTGGAAACATCTTCTTTCCCCACAGAGCTGCAACCTCTCCAAACTTTCCACCAACTTCCATTTTCGATAGCCTCAAGATTACCCTTTATTATTTCTTCCATCATTTCCTCCCCATTTACTTTGGATTAGTGAATGTTCTGTCAATAAGGACTAATGAAATTCCAGGCCAATATAAACTGTCTGCTCTATGAATGGTTCTTTTTTCATACAGATTCTCTATGAAATAAAAAGTGACTGATGCCACAATATGCTTTAATTATTTTCTTCATAAACTATCAAATTAAATTTTAAGTAGCTGGAGATGCCTCTTATTAAACTGGGACTGAACTCAGAGATGTAACTCTTAATGAAACTTCCCACACCAGAAAGCTTTTTTGTAATGTTAATAATTCTCAGCAGCCTGCCATATACAATATCCCACCAGAACTTATGATTTTCACATTTCCAGCCCCTGCCATGGGCTGGGACAGCTTCCCCTATCCCAGATTGCTCCAAGCTCCATCCAGCCTGACCTTGGGACTTCCATGCCTTTCTAAGCCACACCATTATACAAACTCTTCCATATTTTAGATGGGATTTTCTACTCACTGTATCAGGACGTTTGTCCAAAAAGCAGCACCAAATATCCCAATGAATATCCCAATGAACATCCCACAGCAGCACCAGGTAAGTCACAGCACCTGGAAAACACAGGCATCATCAACACCAGTTTCAGGGGAAAAGTATTTTCTCTAATTTAAGCAGTAAGAAAATCTCAAATTCTCAAAGGAAAAGCAAAGAAAAGCTGGTGTGTGGGTGGAATAATGGAATTATTTAGGCTGGAAAAGCCCTCCAAGGTCATTGAGTCCAACCACTGTCCAACACTGCCACTGCCACCATTAAATCACGCCCCAAAGAACCCCATTTACACAATTTCTGAACACCTCCAGGGATGGAGATTCCACCACCTCCCTGTTCCATTGGCTGACCACCCTTTCAGGGTGGGATTTTCCCAGATATCCAATCCAAACCTCCCTGGTGCAATTGAGGCCATTTCCTCCTGTCCTATCACTTGTTACCTGGGAGCAGAGACCAATCCCTGCCTGGCTACAATGCCCAGCTTGCTTTGGAAAACACAGGGGTCAAAATGTGGCACATTCTGGGGCCAAGCAGCAAACCACAAAACCTGCAGAAGCCACTGGATCATATTTTTGGATCCTGCCTTAAGGGATGAAGAACGGAGTGAGAGATGAAAATGTAGCAGCTGGTAAAAAATGATTAAAAAGAATAAGGCAGAGATGAGGAAATACTGAAACTGCCGGGAGAAAAAAATGAAAGGAACAAAGACATGGAAAAAAGACACTCGGTCTGCCAAAGTTTACACAGTTTCATCAAATGTACAAGTGAAGCAGAGGGAAAGGGGAAGGAGCAAAGCAGGCAGCTCGTGGCTGGGCTGGGCCTGCAGCACACAGGAGATTTCCATCTCATTCCCAGCTCTGGGGGTCGGTGTGCCCAGCACAGCGTGTCCTGTGCAGTTCAGTCCAGCTCCCCTGTGGGCCAGTTCCTCCTGGTCACACAGTGACAGCCCCAAGGGCTTCACACCCATGTCCCCTTTTGGCCAGGAACACCTGAATCCCATGAACAAGCCATCACTCATCCCCTCATGGACAGTCATGGACAGAAATACTGATTCTTCCAAATGGAAATTTCTCTGTTGTCGATGGCAAAACACTGCTGTGCATTTTTTTTTTTCCCTGTTTAATTTTATTCATGAGCTGAAGTGACTTTGGGCAGTCACAAACCGATTTTTCACTGTGTTCTGAACAGATGGTTGTTCCAAGAATACCAGCATCCTGGCAGTGTCAAACAGCCTTGACCTTCCCAAGCAGCACTGCAGACTTTTTGTTAGAAGGAAAGAAATAAAGAACTGCTCACGTAGTCCCAATTTTTTTCTGGATTATTAAACACAGTGGACAATGCAAACTGTGCTTAAGGAAAAGCTGAGATTCAGCCTCAGAGAAGCAGGAATGGCTTCTGGAATCACTGGTGGTGCACAGACAGCCCCAAGGTCACATCTGACCCCCCTGCAGCAGCACAAGAGTGAAGGGATGTGAGCCCCCACATCATCTGCAGCTCATCCAGCCCTCAGGAGCTGCTGTGATGGGCTGTGCAAAGCCCAAAGAAAAACCACAAAATACCCCAATCCTCAAGTTCAGGCTTCATGCAGCAAGGGTCCAGTTACAATTTCCCAGTTATAAATAACTGGAGTTCATTGTGAGCCTTCAGAAACCGTGGGCATGCACAGCTTTGGGGACCATTGCAGACAGAGCCTTCAGAGGAAAGGCAGCTCATTTTGTTCTGCTTTTGAATTTTTTTTAGAGATATAATCCTATTTTTAAGATAATTTAAATATCATCTGTGCTTAGTTCTCTAGAAGCCACATTAAAAAAAAAATACAAGTCAATTTTACTGCAGCTAAATCCGCATGTCCTTAATCTCCAGGAAGTGAAGGCTGGGTTCCTTCCTGGAGACAATCCTGCTTTTTTAGCACACGTGAATTATTTTGTACCTGATTGGTGTCCATCAAGAGATAAAAATTTGGGGCAGCACCTAGGGAGCAGCTGCTGTCACGAGATCAATACCTCATTATGGATTAAACATAAAACTTAAGCCGTCCTTAGTTCCCAGCTGACAAAGAGTGGCATAAATTCCACTGGCATTTGGGGGATTTTGTGCAAATTACTCCAGTGACCTCCTGCTCAGAGCAGGTGAGGAGCTGTCACCCTTCCAGCCAGCACTGCCTGGGAGCTCTGAAGCATCACAGGGGGATTTGGGACGAGCCCAGGGCTGGGCAGAGGAAGGAGCCTGATAATCCCAGCTGGCACCCCTGGCTGGCAGGGGAGGGCTCCGAGGGATGGCGGCCGGCACTCGCTGCGTTCTTCTCAGGATCTCTGCTGGTCACAGTGACCCCAAGATAAGTCAGAAAGTCTCTTTTCCCAGCCTGGCAGTTGGAGAAGGAGTCAGAGCTCTTCATTTCTCGGTCTCAAGGTTGTTTATTGTGTCTTATCTATAAAATTCTTTCTCCTGTCCAGCTCAGGTCTGCTCAGCAGGACACACAGAGGCACTCTGCCTCCCCCACGTCTGTGTAATCTCTTTATACTAAAAACTACATGTACAATATTCACAATTACTTCCCAATACCTATCACCTGTGTTAGACACTCAGCTTCTCCTCTAGACCAATCCAAAAGTGCCACCATCACAGCAGAAGATGGAGGCCAAGAAGAAGAAGAAGGAGAAAGGCTGGACACGCTCAGATTCCTCCATCTTTCCCCCTGAACCCCCATTCTAAAACCCCAAAAATCAATTTTTCACCCTGTGATAAATTCACTATCATTCTACTTAAACTGTTGTGGCTTGCAGATCCTCATATAAGGTTGGTAATTTGCTTTCTCCATGGGTCATAAACCACAGGGGTCTTGGGCTCTGTGCCAGGGTCTCTGAGCCCCTGGCAGGGTCCTGGCACTCCAGAGGGATGTCCTGAATTCCGACACATTCTGAAGAAAATGTGTGAGGAGTGCTTGGGTTAAAGCAGCTGGCAGCTGCAGCACTGCTTGGAGCAGGAGGCAATTACAGATGGATCAAGTGTGAGTGCTTCTGAGTGAAATCCCTTCCATTTGGAGGCGACTGAAGTGATGGAAGATCCTGGGAAAAGGCAAATCCAGCTCTTTGGAGCAGAGCAGTTCCTTGATGCCGCCTGCCCTGGGTGCTCTCTGCCTTTTAATGCTGTTGAGAACCACTCATTACTCCTCTGCCGCAGAGGTTTCACTAATTCCCAGCAAAGCTTTGTGCCCAGGGAGAAGAAAGCTCCGCTCAGAGGGCCAGCACTGAGCCTCCAGCAGGGCGTGGGCAGGGGAGCCAGTTGGCTCCTCTTTTACACAAGGAATAAAATGGAAAACCAAAGGCTGAGAGGCTGTGGGAGCACAGGAAAAAATCCCAGAATTTACATCCAGAAATGCTCGGGATGCCAAACAGTGGAAGAGTCTGGGCCTAAAAACAATGGGTGTGGGCAAGGGGCACATTATCCCCTAACCGTGACAGAACTATGGGGGTTCCTGGTTCATGCCACTGATGGGAAGGGACAGGGCCTGCAGCTGTGCCAGGGAAGGTTCAGGTTGGATACCAGGAAAAATTATTCACTGCAGGAGTGGTTAAACATTGGGATGGGCTCCCCAGGGAAGTGCTGGAGTCACCATCCCTGGCAGTGCTCAAAAAGCCAAGCAGAGGTGGCACTTGGTGACATGGCTCGGGTGACACGGTGGCCAAAGGTTGGAACTGATGATCTCAGAGCTCTTTTCCAGCCCTACTGGTTCAGTGATTTGATGTGTCCAGCTTGGAGAGAGAGAGATCCAAGACAGTAAAAATGCAGCACCAACATCCCATGTTCAGCCTAAAACCCAGCGATTTTCCTGCACTGGTGTCCTCAGTTTCCCATCATTTCCCACTGCTAATTTCACCTCTTAATTATTTAATAATTCATGGCAAATAGGAGGAATGATGAAACCTCTCTTCCCTCTCAGCACATGAGAAAATGAAACCATCCAAGCAACGATCCAAACTCCACTAAGTGGAAATTTGGCCCTGCAAAAATTCATCCTGGGTTTTTTCTGCCTTCACCATTTTCCTTCAGCTGTCAGAGCACAATATGAAATAAGATCCTATATTCCTAGTGCCATCTGCATTCCAAAATCTCCTACTGATCAATGCAAGTGTCCAAAGAACACTTGTCACAATAACCTTCAAAACTTGACAGAAAATCATGCAAGTTATTTCTTTCGGTTCTCTCTGTATCTTGTGATTATTTATACTTTGCCAATACAATTCTAAACACTTTCCTTTGCATTTCCCATATTTCTCAGAAGAACTCAGAAGTTAAAGCCTGCAATGGGTTTATTTTCCTCTCTGTGTTCCTGTTTTGTATTTCTGGACATTTAAGAAACACTGGAATGACTGCACTTGGAGCAGGACCAAAAATGTGCTTGAAAAGGCTTCAAACTGACACATCTCAGAATATCAATAATCAGGCAGGCTGCTTTGCTCAATTCCACTTGTTCTGTTTTTCTCTTTTATAACAGATTTTAGTGGGAACAATTGCACCGAAAAAGTGGGGTTTAAGCATCAAGTACAAGAATCCTGTTTGAAAACTTTCATTTTAGCCTTTAAGAAAGTGGAAAAAAAATGAAATGCCAGAGCTCTGAACTCCCTGAGAGAGGTGCTCAGTGAGGTGAGGAGTCAGGGCAGGCTCTGCCCAGGTGTTCCCTGCGGGTGTTGTTGCTGGCCCTGAGCTGGTGGGTGAAGCTCACCCTGTGTGGTGCCACCTCTCCTTCCCATGCACATCTGGCCAGCTGTGAGGGGCCCAGCTGTGGGCCCCTGCTGGGGCAGGTGCTGCTCTGGCCGCTTCCATCCCTTCAGTGAACCTCAGCGAGGGGAGGAGGCGTCAGAGCTGATGGGAGAAATAAATCCACACCTGTGAGCAGCCCCTGCACCCAGCAGAACCCAGGGAGGAGCCGGATCTGCTGGGACCTGCTGGGAACAGGGACCACAGGGCTTTGAGAGGCTGCAGGGAGCAGCTCCCCCAGCTCCCAGCACAGAGCATGGCTGACATGCACTGGGAAATGCAGATTGCCCTGCAAGGCTCTAAAAAGCTCCTCTGAAACAGCAGCTCCAGAGCTTCACCAGGGACAGCTTTCTGGGACACTGGGATGAGCTTGTAAAGGTCGAGCCATAAGCAACTGTCTGACCAAATTTTATGACTGGGAGCTAATAAACACAAAAAAAGTGTAGGAAGCGGTCAATAGCCATTACCAACCACAAAAACAGATCCTGCAAAAAAGAACTCAACAAATCAGTGGTGGCTGTGCTAAGGAACCCATCAGAGAATTCATGGAACCTGGAGAGCAAATCCAGTGGCTGCTGCTTTAAATTCTGCACTTGCATTAAAAATTCATCAGAGTATTTATAGCCAAGTTAAAATAAAGGACCAAAACACAGGGAAGGGAAGGGAAAAGGGAAGGGAAAGGGAAAAGGAAGGAGGAAGGAAAGTTCCTTCAAGAACAGTTGATAGGAAGAGGTTAAAGCCCACCCAAATACTGGAAAAAATATCAATTTCCAGTTGTGCCCACTGCACAGCAATGCTGTCCTTTGACTGCAAGGACTCTCAAACGGAAATTCAGCTTCTCCAGAGCAAAACTGCACAAAATGATTCCAGCCAGAAGAACCCACACAGCTTCCTTGCCCAAGCAGACCTGCAGCACAGAAATGCAGCAGAGCAGCTCAATTACCAACAGTTAAAGCACAGCAGGATCTCCAGTTTTCTAATTGAATACACTCAGTTACAAGCAATAAATAAAATAAAGAGAACATCTCCGATGAATAAAAACATACCTTTGAATAAAAAATATTCTCATTAGGGGAAATGATGACTGCTACCAAAAAAATCACCGAGCTACTTCTGTGACAGGCAATTTTTAATCAAAGACAGTTCTATGCAAATTAAGGAAAGCAAGTCTCTAAAGGAATAATAGTCTGCCTTAATAGTCTTATCCTTTTTCCTGTAGAGCTGCTATGGATGCTGTGTTATAATTGGTGCTATACGCTGTCCTTCCAAGTTTATTTTTGGCATACTGTTCAAAGCAAGAATGTAAAAATGGTTAAAAAAATTAGAAATTAGAAAATTTAGATTTTGAGGCAGTCTGCAGAATGACATTCCAAAGTTATATAAATTTTTATATATATATATATATATATATGTGTTTGTGTGTGTGTGTATTTATATCTATATTTTATATAGGCTTCATTACATACATATATATGTCATTTATATACATATCTATAATATTATATATGTATCCATATAATTATAAACATTAATTATAGATAATTTATAGAATTATATATAATTCTATATATTATATATAATTATATGTATATTCTTATTATATATAGAATTATATCATTATAACATATACAATTCTAATATATATTAGATATTATATATCTATTATAATAGATATATATTATACTATTGTATATATATATATATATATATATATATATATATATATATTTCTAATTAATAATCAGTGTGGAACACTGTTAGGGGATTAAAACTGCAGGCTCTACCATTGCACATAAAATTTTCAGGGCTTTGTTGGTCACAAGGATGTGCATCCAGAGCCTGTGCTGATCTCACAATTCCTGCCATCCATTTCAGCTCTTGGACAAGCTCCAGCCCACATTTACAGCCCCTCAATGAGAATTTCACCATGGGACACTCCCTGTGAGATCCAGAAAAACGCAGAGATTTTTGTGGGGATCGAGGTGTTGCAGGAGGAGCTGAACACTGAATTTCTGCTGTACCACAGCCCCACACCCCCTGCCATGTATAAAACCAACGTGGAATTTTACTCTGCAGCTGCCACAAGCACTCATGCATTCAGCACCCACCTGGAAATGCAGCGTGGTGCCCCAGGGTGTCTCAGCACGGGCAGTTCTTGGCCTGGGGAAGGATTAATCTTCATTTCACACCTCACCAGGCTCATTGCGATGGAGGTGGCATTTACTGCTGGCTGTGGGACCTGGGGGAACAAGGAAAATATTTGCAGTGAAGTTTTTTTCAAGTTCACCTCCAAGTTTTAGAAAATTCCTGGTTTTCCTCACTGGGAAAGAACTCACAGTTTTAGGGGGAATATTCCACAGTGATCCACAGCTCATAAGAAGTTTAGCTTGGAAAAGATCATCAAGTCCAATGATTAACTTGCTAAGATTGAGATGTTGGGAGCAGGGGGTGTACAACCTGCTCAATAAAAATTAATTTTAATAATTAATAATGTCTGAGAAGTTCAAATAGAGGGGGTTTTTTTCCTGTTCTAAACAAAGTTTTGCCTGATTAATGGTGTTACCTGGGAGGAGACAACCAGCTTTATTTATTTTATTCTTCAGCTGCCTCCAAAGTGGTGCCATATCTTATCTATGAAACAGCAATCAGCTGCTCCACTCTTGGCACAGGTGGCTGCTCATCACCACGTTCTTATCAGAACGATGCAAATTGAAAAATATTGAAAAGAGACCTGAGAAAACCCTCCATGCACGTTGGGCCAGGGAGTTTAAATCTTCCTTGCATTTGTCCTCCGATTTACTGTAAAGTTGATTTTAAAGTTAGCAGTCTATTTGGAGTTATGATTAATGGTTTTGAAAGGGCTTTTTTCTTTTTTTTTCCTTCAGCTGCTCCTCCCAGCAAAGGGTTTAGAATTAATTCACATCACCCAACTCCTTCCTTAATGGATTTTTAAGGTCCACTGCAAAGAATCAATCAATGGGAGGCTGAGAGCTCTGGCATGTAATGCATCCAGCCCCACCAGAGCAGGGCAAGGCTCTTCAGCTGCATTTATTGGAATTATTTGCAGTGATTAGGAAAAGCAGAACAATCATTTGCATTCACTCAATTCAGGAGCAAAGAGAGTGACTCGAGAAGTATCAAAAGTTGGAATTTTTTTTGTGTTTTAAGAGGATTTTGTGAATCTTCCCTCAGAAATGTAAATGCTGCTGCGCTGAATGTGTTCCTGTCAGGGAGCATCTCATTTCCAGGGCACTATTTCCAGGACAAAGTGACATTTGCAGGTTAATTTTGTACCTGGAATGACGGCAAAAAAACACTCCTGGAACTGGCAAGCAGAACAAGGAATTTCAAGCATTTCCATGTATTTGCTCCACTTTTTTTTTTTTTTTTTTTTTTGCTATTGATTGTTTTCTCTTATTGATAACAATTAAAGAAAATAAACATTTTTTAAACTCCATTTCACTGGGGTTTTCATCATAAATCAGATGAAAAATGTAAAAAACCCCAGCCCTGTGTGCACAGAGAGGCTGCCGCTGACTGAGCTGGAATGGGGTCAGGGCAGGGATGAAGATTTTTGGGAATGACACCAGAAAGAAAAGACTTGGACAAACTGGAAAAGCCTTTTTACAATACCAATCCTTTGGAAACAGGGCCTTTTTTTAAATTTTCAGTTACCAACAGAAATAACAAGGATTTGTCACTTCAGTGGGCCATAAATAATGAATTCACTGTACAGAATAAAACCAGAAATCTGTAAAACTCTAAAAAATAATCTGGTTCTAAAATAACAAAAACTTGGAGAACTCCTGAGACAAAAAAGTAGTATTCATTTCTCCTTTCATTTTGATTTCCAAAGGCTACTTTCCATTGATTCTATTGCCCCAGGCAAACGCAGCATCAGTGCAAAATCACACATTCAAATTTGGGCCACAAAAATCCAAAAGTCTTTTATTTTTTCTCTGATTCTCCAAAGAGGCGACAAGAACTCCACAATTTTTAGTGCAAAACCTTTTATGAGGAAAATTCCTCTTAAAAAATAGCTGTGCCCTGGAAGATAAATTGAATTCCTGATCTTGAAAGTCCCAGAGAGGGCAAAGAACAGCTGTGCCATGTCCAAGGAATCAAAAAATAGCATCAGATATTTCATGTGAGCAATATCCAAAATTTATCTCTTGCAGCAACAATAAAATAGGCCGAGATGTGGCTGGGATCGTAAAGGTCTGAGCTGAAAAATACAAACCTTTAGGGGACAGCAGGAAAAAATGGAATTATTGCAAGAATTAGTTCCTTCTGGAAACAGTCAGCATGTGCAAAGATGAGGTTTTGCTGTAACGTCCTGGAGTTTGTTCCTGTTACTGCTCAAGGACTTTCAGGTGAAATTCAATCAATGGACAGGCAAATCTCCTCTCCCTGCTCAGGAGCTCACAGCTCTGAAAACCACCAGCGTTTCCTTCCTGCTCAGGCAACAGCTTGAGAAAGAGGAATTTTGGCCAAATTTTTGCTGTATCTGCAGAGATTTACACAACAGCCACTGCTCTCCAAATATTTACAGCATCTGAATATTCTTTAATTGGCTCCTTTCCTCTGCTGACCTGCCTGGTTGCTCGCTTGGTACAATTCATTCATTATCTTTGGAGCACAATCAGGTTTTCTGGGAGGAATGAACACAAAAGGGGCTCTTCCCTGGCTGTCTGCATTTGCCCTCTGCCCAAAGGCTGCAGCTCCCTCTCCTCTGCCCATAACACATCAAAAGCTGCAGGTCAGGAGCAGAATGTGGCTGGAATCCATCAGGAGAATCCGTCCGTCAGAATCCATCAGGAGCACAATCAGCTGCGAGACCCACGAGATGCTTATCCAGCAGGGCTGATCCTGACACTGGAGCTCCATTTTCCAGCCAGAGCTCCCTCATGGATGCTGCAGCACTGCTCTGAAAGATTTTGTGCTAAATCAGAGAGCATTTCACTGGGGGGGAGAGGAGACAAATAATCCTGCAATAAAAATGCAGCAGGTTTGGCTACCTGGGCTATTCCTCTTTCTCTGACACGACTTTCACCCCAATCCCAATGGAAATGAAAATCCACACATGAGCTTTCACTGAAAGGATCATGGAGCATAAAATTCCACTCAAAATAAGGAATGGTCCATTTTCCTGCTGTTTGTACTTATCTCTGGAACAGGTTTTCATTAAAGCACCCTGGGATGGGCTGTCCCTGGGCATTCTGGAATTCTGTGCATTTTACCCTCCACTCTGGATCCTTTACAGGAGATTAATCGGCTCTGTGTTTATGTAAATAGGGAAGCCAAGATTCCAGTGCATCCTTCTCCATAAATTAAAAACAATGCTTTCCTGCAGTTATGGCTGTAAAGGGGAAATAGACCTTGACTGCATGTAATGAGGCATTTGTGTTTGCAGTAACCAGAATTTACTGTTACTGCTCCAAGAACCATCACTCCTTGTTTAGGCTCTTAACTGACAATAAGTGTGGCTAAAATAAATTTTAATGAACACTCCTGGGTCACCTTAGTGAATTTATGGGACATAATCCAGCATTATTTGCAACAACTGTGAACTCTGGGGCTGTGGGGAGGCACTGATTGCCTCCCTCAGGTCAGATGCAGGTTCAGACACAGCAATTCCTGAGGGCCTGGCTTTGGAAAGGTGACCCAGAGCTGAGCTCTGGCTCTCTGTAAAAGCCACAAAAGGTCCTTGGAGTGATGGCAGATGGAGCTGCTGCTGTGTTTGTCTCAGAGAAGGGTGTGGGATAACGCTGGAGCTGAGTGCATGCTGCTGGTCAGGAAGGGAGGATGCAGCATCCCAATGTGGTGGTGGTGTTGGGAGGGTCCCCAGGACGAGGTGAGAGATGAGAATTTGACTCCAGGTTCTCAGAAGGCTGAATTATATTATATTATATTATATTATATTATATTATATTATATTATATTATATTATATTATATTATATTATATTATATTATATTATATTATATTATATTATATTATATTGTTGTATTATAATGTTATATTATATTATAATGTTATATTATATACTATTATATATTATTATAATTATACTATACTATTATATTATATTATATTATATTGATATACTAAAACTATACTAAAGAAAGAGAAAGAAGACATCAAAAGGCTTGACAAGAATGAATAATAAAAACCTGTGACAGACCCAGAGCCTGACACAGCTGGCTGTGATTGGCCATTAATTAAAAACAATTCACATGTTTGGATAAACAATCTCCAGGCCATGAAACATGGAGAAGCTGAGGCCTCTCATCTTCCCAGGAGAAGAAATCCTGGCGAAGGGATTTTTAATAAAATACGACAGTGACATCCCAACCCCACTGCAGCCTCCCCAAGGAGTCTCATTTACCCTCCCAGCTAACAGGGTTTGGTAGATATTAAATTCAAGGAGTTTTCTCCAAAAACTGAGCTGCGGTTCCCTCCCAAGCACTGAGCAGGGAAGGAGGGCAGGGAGGGAGTCAGGGAAGGGACAGAACCCCCTGAGATCCCAGAGCTGAGAGGGAAATCCAAAGTTGAAGTGAAATAAATCAAGAAATGCTGTTTTCTGCAAGGGGACAAGCCAGTCCCTGCATACAAGCCCTCAGTTCCCTCTCAATCCATGAGGGAAGCAGCTCCCAGAAAGAGGTGGGGACATTTTCCTCTCCAATTAAAGCATTGCACTTACATAACATCCCTGCTTTCCACCCCACTGTGCCTGGTCCTCACTGCAGCAGCTGATCTGTGTGATCCAGATTTCTTTCTCCACCTTTGTATCTCATTCCAAGGCAGCTGGACAGAATTTCGATGCAGGACCAGAGTGGCTTTTAGAAAAGCCTCCCAGCCCCATTGTGTGTCTGGGCAGTGGGTGTGAGGTGCACGCCGTTGTCATGCTGCCCTCCTTCATCTTCCTGAAGAGAAAAATAGAAAAATGCTTGAATTTTTAACCTATTTTTCAGGAAAATAAAAGCCTGACCTCTATACAGTGCCTAAAGCCTAAGCTGGAAATAATGAGTTATTATTTAATTCTTCTGTAGTTGAGGGCCCTGGGATGTTACACAAAGAAATGTGCTCATCACACGAGCCTTCATTATGGAATGTGCTCTCCTATTTATTAAAAATAATATTAACACTGCTGCCTATTTATTTAATGCTTTTTCCTCTTCAGAGCCCTTTTTAGGCATTAGCTAATTAATGTAATGACTTGGGACATTTCAAGTGGGTCTCTCCTTGGCAGAGCTGAGGGAGGGCTCTGTTCAGGGCAAGGAAAATAAATTATTTGTGCTCTGTGCTCTCTCCCAGGCAGGCTCACACCTCCAGCTCCTCTGGCCTCTTCAGAGCCAGGCTGCAGCCAGGCTGGGGTTTTGGCAAATAGAACATGGAAATTCAGATTTCCATGTATTTTCTCCACTTTTTTCTGCTATGGATTGTTTTCTCTTATTGATAACAATTAAAGAATTTTTTTTTTAAGGGAAGGCAATGTTGAAAAGCTGGTTCATGTGGGGATTAAAATTCCCAAACTCAGTGCTCAGCAGGTGTGACACTGCACAGCCCAGGCAGTGCAATCAATCCTTGGAAAGGCAAACCACCCTCACCTGTGCTGCTCAAACCAAGGTGACATTTATGAAACTCATCACCTCTTCACTCGTTCCTGCCGTTCCTCAAACATCAGCTCTGTGATTTATTCACTCAGCAAAACCTCCAGGTCCATTCATCACACCAGGTCTGGGCACAATTTAAAACTTTAGGTGCAAAGAAAAGACTTTTTCTTTTTACAACATGTTAGAAAAGGGGAAGCTTTGCTTTAAACCACACCCCAGTTAATAAAGCAAGAACTGGGTGTGTTTCAGGAGCTCCATTTGATGCCCAGTTTGTTGAATATAAAGATTTCTTCTAGGAGAGCCCTTGGAATGGAAACTGGGATTATCCTGGCCTTGGTCTAACGCTGTCCCTGTGCTGTCTGATGGCTCCCAGCCCCTGTCCCACACACACACCTCCTGTGACCGATTTAATCACCTATCAATGATCAATCACCTATAAATGATCAATCAGCAGGTCCCACAGAGCAGGATTTCCTGCAAACCCCCGTGCAGGGGTCACAGAGCCAGGGCAGCCTGGGGGCCTCTGTAACCCCCAGCTGTCACCAGAGTATTTTCTGAGAAATCCCTTTGCCAGGGTTTTTCTGCTGAGAAGCCTCAGAGGAAAAGAAAAACATCAATTATCTGCTGCTGTGGGATGCAACAGGTGCACCTGCGATTGGTCCATGCTGGTTGTTTCTAATTAATGGCCAATTACAGTCGGCTGGCTCAGACTCTCTGAGAGTCACAAGCTTTTGTTATTAATTCTTTTCTATTCCTTTCAAGCCTTCTGATCAAATCCTTTCTTCTATTCTTTTAGTATAGTTCCTACATATAATTTTCTTTTAATATAATATATATATTCTTTTAGTATTGTTCTAATACATAATTTTCTTTTATATAATATATAAAATATTATTTTATATATTATATAAACTAATAATATCTATTATTATAGATATAATATATTGTGTTTCTATATTATATATAAAACTATAACATATATTATATTATAATATATAATATATAATATATTATAATATATTATATATTATATATTATATATTATATATTATATATTATATATTATATAGGCAGCCCTGCTGCTCCCACCCCTCCCAGTCACCCCAGCTGCCCAAATGCAAACATTCCAGCTGGCTTCTGTCCAGGAGGATTGCGCTCCTAAACACACTTACTCCTCTGAAAACATTTTTATTTTTTTTCTGGAGGGAAATAAAATAAAATGAGGCACTTCTAGCACATAACTGCTTAACATCAACTATTTTCCTTATTGTTCCTGGCTGGAAGCAGCAACCCAAGGGAAAAATCTGCCTTTGCAAACAGCATCCTGCAAGTGCTGAGTGCCCAGAGCATCCCTCCTCTCCCCAGCTCCCCTGAGAGCAGCAGGGGGGAAAACCCCAAGGATTTTCTGTCCAAAATGTGGGTTTGTGGGTTACTTCCAGTCTCCAGGTTTAAAGAAGGAACATTTTGGTTGCTTCAAAATGCCTTTGTTTAGGAAATGTTTGGCTTTGTTTTTTTTTTTTTTTTAATTCTTTCTTCCAGTCTCTTTATTTTTGCCTTCACTTGCAGAGCAGGAGGACAGAGACCAGCACAGTATATTTTAACAGAATGTACAAATGTTTTCACCTGCATCTACATAAATAGCAATAATTAACAAAATATGGGACCACAGCTCTGCAGAATGCACCTACAGACACCTTCTGATGCCTCTTTTGTGCAGCATTATTTTCTCCCCAGACCTGACTTGGTGCCTTGAAACAAAACAAGTGAATTACCACCGCCACTTCCCAGCGTCATTTCCTTGGAAACTTCTGCTACCTGCACACTTTTCACTGCACACATCTTAATTTACACCAATCAGGCCTTGCAGCAGGATCCTGGAAGATTCACCAAACCATGCCAATATAATCACTACAAGATCAAAAGCCTGAAACACGAGCCATAGCCTGCAGCTATGGGCAAGGCAGCTACAAAACCCATCAGGCTCAGAGCCATCCTGCAATTAATTCCTCGTGGCCCTGGCTCTGCAGTCAGTAAGTGGGAGCAAGATCCCCCTGAACATGAAAGAGATTATTTGGGATTAGCAGGAGAGGCTGTGGTGCCCCTTGGCCCTGGTGAATATTAAACGTGAGAGCTGCAATGCAGATTAGAGGGTTCATTTCAAGCAGCCTGGTTGGGGCCTGCTGGGATGTGGATCTCTCACTCTCCCTGCTTTGGGTTGTTAATTGTTCTTTCCCACTATGGAAACTCCATCAGATGAAGCTCCAAGTTGTTTTATAAACCTTCTTTAAACCCACATGTTTTTGCTTCAGGGTTTTACCAGTGTGTTCCTGGGCTTTGATTATTTTTGGCACCTCCACCATGTCAGCAAGGCAGAAATCATCGTTTTCAGGCCTGTGCCATAATGAACAAGCACTGCTCTGAAATGAAGAACACACCAGGGAAAAGGCACTCGGCTCATCAGGGATGTTCTGGTGCCTGTTGCTACGATTTCCAACTGCAGGGAAACAAAACAGGCTCCAGCAGCCCAGGGAAAACACCAGCCAGGTAAGGAATTAGATCATCAGGCAAAACAATTTCCCTTCAATTTCCCTTCACCAGCAACTAATGAGATTTTGTGTCCTCAGAACAGACCCTCGGCTGGGATCTCTCCTCATTTCCCGAGTTCCAAGGAGGTTTTAACCTTAGATTCTCCAATTCCATGGCGATGGAAGCCAGCTGGGATCAGCCCAGGGAGGGGTTAAGGGATCCCCCACCATGTCCTAGCCCAGGTGAGGGTCTGATCACCCCGTGCAGCTGCACAGGGAGCAGCCGTGGGGCACAGAGCTGGGGTGAACAGCTGGAACAGCTGGAGCAGCAGATGCTCCGCAGCCCCTGATGGCATTCCTGTCCCGAAATGCTGCGGGCCCTGCTCTCCTTGGGAAGTCCCAGAGCAGAAAGTGCTGAGGCAAGGCTGCAGCATCCCCCGGGGGCTCGGCGCTCCCACAAAGCGCTGAGCTAACTAATTGCTAATTGCTAATTGCTCCTCGCTGAGGAGGGATGGAGACTGCGGGCACGCAAAGCCACGGGCTGTGGCCACACAAATCCTGGTTATAACCACATCTCTGAGAGTCCATTGTGATACCTGCATCCAAAAAAGTTTGTTCCCGCTGTAACAAGCGTGTGCAAAGTTTGTTTAATGGACTATAATGGAGAATCCCTCGTGCCCCAAAAATATCTCGGGCAGCAGAACGATGGGCTCACACAGACCCTTTGGCAATACTTTGGGTACAAAGCAAAAAAAGAGATGGAAGACAACTCCAAAACATGTCCCAAGCAGACAAAAAGAGCAATCCTCTCCAAAGGATGCGGCTCCTGGACAGGGTGTGGGGAGGGCAGCCCCAGGAGCTGCAGGAACATCTGGATTCACTCCCTTGATCCAGAGGAATCCTTGTGGCAAGGACTGAGCTGGAAAGGAGGTGCTGGAAGGGAGGAAGGCTCCAGCTGCCAGTCCTGCCCCAGAGATTGCCCCCAGGTCCTTTATCCCTTCTCAAAGAACATGAGTCAGTCTTTCCTCGGTAATACTCAGCTCCACTCCAACCCCGTGTGCCACTCCCCCTCCCAATGTTGATACTGATCTAAAAATGTTTAAATTGAAAAATAATATAATTATGCTCCTTTCTTGTTCTCTGTGTTTGTATTTGGAGGCTTTTAGAGGAAATTTTTAGATCTATCAAAGTATCTGGAAATGCACTAATTATTTCAATGATGATACGATCCCAAGTGGCAAAGTAAACATAATTACCCACATTAATAGAAAACAAAATCAGCAACACTTCAAGGCTCTGTGGGCTTCAGCTGGCAAATATTGTCACAGTAGATCATTCACCACAAAAGGACATTTATTATGATTTTAAGTAAAACCCCACCAATTTAACCAGGAGTCTCAATGACCTTGTCTCTCAGGATCTCCCTTAGTGGGAAAACCTCAGTGTGAATGAAAAGCTCCCAGATTTTATAGTCAGATTATTTTGACTTGGTTGTGCCCTGCTTTAAAACCCTGCAGCTGTGTTTTCTTTTCTTAACTTTTCAAGCAAGTTCTGGGTGTCAGAAACCTCGGGTATGGTTGTTAAAAAGCTAAGAAAGAAAGTGAAAGGATTTCACTGATTTCACTTTCTGCTGAAAATCCTCCTTTTCAGGGAACTGAAGGGATATCACTGGATCTTTTGTCACTTTTGTGAGCCTGTAAAGGTTTGCCTTAAGAAATATAACAAAAAGAAAATAAAAAAAAAGGAATACCAAAATACACAGACTGATGCTTAAACCAAGATTTCTCCCTCTCTCCAGGAGCTGTCCCGTGTTTCAGGCTGTATTTACCTCTGGCTTTGAAGCACGGGGAGATTTCCCTTCCATTCAGGGAGCTTTTGTTTGTGAAACAGCAGCGCTGGGACGCGAATGTCCCAGGGAAGGGGAGCAAGGAACAATCCCTGGGGACAGGAGGGGAGGCAGAAGGATGGAGAGGATGGAGAGGATGGAGAGGATGGAGAGGATGGAGCACGGAGCAGCCCCTCTGCTGCCACTGCCCACTGGAATTCAGAGCCCCTGGAAGAACATCAGGAAGCCATTCCCTGCCCAGGATGAAATGGAAAAGGCCCAGGATGGAGTGGGAAAAGCCCAGGATGAAATGGAAAAAGCCCAGGATGGAGTGGGAAAAGCTCAGGATGGAGTGGGAAAAGCTCAGGATGAAATGGAAAAAGCCCAGGATAAAGTGGGAAAAGCCCAGGATGGAGTGGGAAAAGCTCAGGATGAAATGGAAAAAGCCCAGGATAAAGTGGGAAAAGCCCAGGATGGAGTGGGAAAAGCTCAGGATGAAATGGAAAAAGCCCAGGATAAAGTGGGAAAAGCCCAGGATGGAGTGGGAAAAGCCCAGGATGGAGTGGGCAGCAGGAAGCGCCTGCAGGGTGATAACTCAGCGCTGCAGCCTCACAGGGAGCAAGGACCTGACCTACCTGCCCAGGCTCTGTCCCACGCTGTGTCTCCCAAGGACACAGAACTGCCCAAAAATCTATAAGAATGTGCTCTTTTGCTGCTAATATTGCTAATGAATTTCCACAATTCTTCCCCTCCAGGCTGTGGAAAGGGCTGGGTGGCCATCACAGGGAGCAGACATCACACGCCACCTTAAACACGCTGTGCTTCCCGAGGGCCAGAGGCAGGGCTGGAATTAGCAGCTCAGCACCTGGCAGCACCACTTATCTACCTTATTCCTGCAGGTAAAATGCAATTAGAAAGCTAAATGATAATTAAGTGAAAACCTTTTAAATCTCGATATGCGTATTCCCAATTTTGCCTTCCTTCCCTGTGCCTCTCTGCTCAGCTGTCTCTGCCAGGGCCTCTCCTTGCAGTCTACTTTGGGTTTAGTTAGGTGATGAAGCATAAAATGATATTTAAATACTATAATTTCCAGAGCAAGCAAAGAACATCACATTTATCTTCACTAACCTTGAATATGCCTGTCCCATCTAATGGAAAAAGTGATTGAAGGGACTTATTCCAGCTTACCATCCCAAGGCCCCCATAAAGGCTGAATGGTAATTTAATTAGTTTCCTTTCTGGTGATTAACTAGGAATTCCTGATCATTTAATCTGAGTGCACTTTGATTCATTAAGTATCTGTTTCCATTCTTTTATGAGGTGATTAAATAGCCCAGCCCAGGTAGGGCTGTCGTTGGTATTCAGGGCTGCTCTGGGCTTGGAGGGGGGAAATGTGCAGGCTGGGAGAAGCATTCCCAAACCCTTTTGGGAGCAGCTGATAACCAGCAGTGCTGTGGTGTTGGGAGGGTCCCCAGGACGAGGTGAGAGATGAGAATTGACTCAAGTTCTCAGAAGAATTATAATATAATTATTATAATTCTTCTGAGAAAGATTATATTATATTATATTATATTATATTATATTATATTATATTATATTATATTATATTATATTATATTATATTATATTTATTATATTATATTATATTTATTATATTATATTATATTATATTTATTATATTATATTATATTATATTTACTAAAACTATATTAAAAGAGAAAGGAGACATCAGAAGGCCAAAACAAGAATGAATAATAAAAACCCGTGACTGACCAGAGTCTGACCCAGCTGATGGCGATTGGTCATTAATTAAAAACAATTAACATGGAACCAATCAAAGATGCACCTGTTGGTCAGCAGCCTCCAGCCCACATTCCCAAGCAAACAGATAATTATTGTTTTCATTCTTTTCTGAGGATTCTCATCTTCCCAGGAGAAAGATCCTGGCAAAGGGATTTTTCAGGAAATATCCTGGTGCCACAGCAGTTAATTCAGCACAGGACAGAGCGGGGGGGCAGATCTGTGGCTGTGTGATGCTGCCTCTGCTTCCATCCCAGAGCAGGAGCAGCACCTGCACCAAGCCAGGGCTGGCACTTGTCACATTCACATTTTCTGGAAAATCCCCTTGCCCAGGATTCTTCTCCTGGGAAGCTGAGAAGCCTCAGAGAAAATGAAAACAATAATTGTCTGATTTGCTTCTCCTGTGTTTTGCTGCTTTGGAATGTGGTTGGAGATTGTTTATCCACAGGTGATTGTTCCATTGGTTTCATGTGAGTTGTTTTCACTCTTTGGCCAATCGGGGCCAAGCTGTGTTGGGACTCTGGAAGGAGTCACAAGTTTCATTATTATCTTTTTAGCCTTCTGTCTGTATCCTTTCTGTGTTCTTTAGTATAGTTTAGAATAGCGTTCTTTAATATAATGCTACATTTTAAGATACTATATTATATTTAATATCATATATATATTTAGTATCATAAAACAATAAATCAGCCTTTTGAGAACATGGAGTCAGATTCATCATTCCTTTCCTCATCTGGCAACCCCACAAATACCAGAGGCTCTGATGGCAGACTGGGCTCATCCAGGGGCAGATTCCCCTCCTGGCAGTGACATTCTCCTGAGCACAGCAAGTCCCTCACCCTCCTGAGTGCCCCTGGGTACTGTGGGGCTGTAACTGCTGCCCTGCCTCATAAAGGATGATTAAACAAATCCACTCCAGTGCTCTGAAGACTGAGAGTGCTATATTTAACTTCACTTTTTATTTAGATTTAAAGCTTATTATAAAGGCTCTACATACTCTCCAGACACCCATACCAAAAAGGAAACTCACAATCCTTTAAAATGTTGCTTAGCACCATAATGGAATAAGGGAGGTTAAATTATCAGGCAGCTGATACTGCAGCAAAATACACTTCATCAACTGCACCCTAAGAGAAAATCTGAGCACCTGGATCAGGCAAAAGATACCACAGTGGGTTTCTGAGCACAAATAAGCTGTGGTTTATTTAATCCATCAGGCCAGAACGGTAAAATGGTATTTGATTCCTTGTATGAAGAGAAAAAATTAAAAACCCAGCAAATGAATGGTGCTTCAATTCTATTTTCACTTATTTTGACCCCCAGATCAGATGGTTATAGAGATGGGTATAGAAATGGATATAAAGATGGATATAAAGATAGATGGATATAAGGACACCTGATCACCCTGAAAGACTCCAGGGACATTGCAAACACTGCCATGCCCACCCCAGCCTGGCACAACCCCTCCAAATCCCATCAG
Source organism: Ammospiza nelsoni (assembly GCF_027579445.1). Taxonomy (NCBI): domain Eukaryota; kingdom Metazoa; phylum Chordata; class Aves; order Passeriformes; family Passerellidae; genus Ammospiza; species Ammospiza nelsoni. The sequence goes on along the minus strand of NC_080643.1, from coordinate 1,703,238 downwards.
CAGCGCTCCAGGGAGGCACAAAGCCTTTAAATCCATTTCCCCAACACTCTGAATGCTCTTAGAGCACAGCAGTGCCTTCCCCACCATGCCCTGGATGTCAGCAGCCCCAGCTCCCTGCCCTGCCCCTTCCCTGCCTTCAGGGAAGTTCCAGGGGCTCCTCTGAGCTCTGAATCTGAATATTTCCATGTTTTGTGAGCCTGTGCCTTGTAAGAAGTGTCAGACAGGTCAGCAGGAGCACACCACTGTTCTCACTGGGGTTTTACATCATGCCAAGGACTCGCTGCAGCTTTAAGAGCAGAGAAAGGTTTGTAAGGGGTATAAGAGTAGGGTGGAAATAGGAAAATATCAATTAGTATGGAACCACCTATAAGTGCTGCCTTATTCACTGTAAAGACTTTCTGGACTTATAGTGAGACTAAAAATTATTTTCATTAAGACTTTGACAGAGAGGGAAGGCGAACACAGCAGCCAAGGCATTGCCCAGCATCAGCCCTGAAACCAGGCACGAGGCTGCTTTCCTCCCAGCCCTCACAAATGCTAAGATTGCCTTAATCCCAGCCATTTCTATTGTTTTTAATGAGTTATAATGTCTTTATCTGTCTTTGGAATTCTGAGCCAACGTTTGTTCCCCCCTCAACAACTGCAGGGAGCAGAAATTTGATTTTATCTTGAGGTGGAAGCTGGAACCTCTATGGCACCACATTTTACAGGCCCACAACAGCATCTTCCAACTCAGACAGGTCAGGGATCGTGCTGGGCTTTGGGAGCTGGGGCTGCTTTCATTGTCCCATCCCAGCAGGAGCCACCTCCCCCAGGGCAGTGGGGATTCCGTGGGCTGCATTTGTCCCCATTAATAACAATTAATCCATTTCCCTGCCTGGAATCCTAGCAAAGGCTGTGGAGTAACTCCAGGACAAAGGTGACAGAGAACAAGGTGGTGTCATTTTATTGAAACACAGCTTCCTAAATCAAGGCTACCCTGTCCAGTGCTGGAATCAGACAAATCTGCTTTAAGCACAAAGGAAAGCTGACAACAAATAAGGAACATGTCCTACTTCTGCAGCCTGATGTACAGCCCAACCTGCCAGCAAAATAATTCATCTGTGCCACCTCACTCGCCAGAATATTGTTATTTCAGAGGAAGTCTGGCTTTTTAATTATACAGAATGCCGTGAAAGGTGTTCTAATTCTAATTGTGCATTAAGAAGGTGTCGTGATAGTGAAGATGTAGCAGGTGATGCTCAGGAGAACAATGCCAAGGTGGGAGCGTGGGGGAAAGGCTGCAATTATTCCATGTGAGCTGGGATAGTTAATCACTGCGTTGGACTGGGGGAACTTTCCTGGTTTGCATTTTTAAGCAAGTTCTTGTCTCTCCTCTTGGCAAGGTGTCCTTGTGCAGGAGGAGAGGCACAAGTTATTCCCAGGGCTGTGCAAATGCAGCCACAGCAAGGAGAAGGCCAAGGGCAGTGGCAGAGCAGGACACAGCCAGGTCCCCAGGACAGCCTGGAGCGCTCACACTGCTCAGGGAGGGCTCAGCAACGGGCTAACATCCTGCTTTGGGAAGTTTTAGGAAGTAAAACCCCATAAAGCTGAGGTTTAAGAAGTAAATCCTTCTATCCACTGAGTTCAGTGCACAACGAGCTGTTCTTGCTGACTGACTCAGAAAACAAAAACCAAACCCAAACAAACTGAGCCTAAAGCAACCCCCCTTGAGAGGCAGCAGCTCAAGCCCTATGAACAGGCAATCTGAGCACAGTCCTGGAGGAGACAGGCTCTCAAGGAGAACAAGAAACCAAAAGAAACCAGAAACTGCAGGGTGAGGCTCCAGCCCTGAGCCCAGCTGGGTTCTGACCTGGCTGGAGGGAGGAACAACCCCACTGCCACGTTCAATAATGCAGCATTAAATTCATTCTCTAAGCACACACACCTGCACAAAGGTGTCTGCAGGACAAAATGACACACAGGTGAAATTGGTGCTGTTGGGGAATTTGATTTAGAGTGAAAATTGAACAAGTCACAGAGGTGGGAAAGGACTGCCCTGCCCACAGTGGCCAACACAGAGCCAACCCAGCCTGTGGTGCCAGCAGGAGCACTGGGCAGTGCCAGCTCAGCAGGGCCCTGGGCACAGCTCAGGAGCTGCTCAGAATTTTCCACTGCAGGGAAACTGAAAAACAACTTCTAGCTCAAACTGCAATGTACTGACTTTTAGTGACTGGAGAACAGTAACATGAGTATGGTAATTACAGCAGTTATGATGGGCTATAGGTAATAGTTAAGGTATAGATTGGTTCTGCTGTATTGAGACGCTCAGCAAAGAGAAGTATAGAATGGATTGTAACCAAAAGAAAAGTAAATAATGCAATGTACCCAAAACCAAAGTATATAATGCATTGTAACCAATAGAAAGGTATATAATGCATTTGTAACCAAAAGAAAAGTATATAATGCACTGTAACCTAAACCAAAGTATATAATGCAATGTAACCAAAAGAAAAGTAAATAATGCAATGTAACCTAAACCAAAATATGTAATGCATTGTAACCAATAGAAAGGTATATAATGCATTTGTAACCAAAAGAAAAGTATATAATGCAATGTAACCTAAAGAAAAGTAAATAATGCAATGTAACCAAAACCAAAGTATATAATGCAATGTAACCAAAAGAAAAGTATATAATGCATTGTAACCTAAACCAAAGGGTCTCCAGGCCTGCCTGCAGCTGGAGCTGACAGCTGTAGGCACAGGCTCTGTCACCCACAGCCCTGGACTGCTGTGACATCTGGGATGGAATAAACTGCATTTTGGATACAATAAACTGCATTTTGGATACAATAAACTGCATTTTGCCTACAATAAACTGCATTTTGGAGAACCCCTGGAGTCCTGCATCCCTCATTTCAGCTCTTACATCTTTCCCTCCATGCACACACAGCCAGCACCACCCTCTCTCCACCCAGGCAGAGGATTCACCCTGGCAGTGCCAGCAGAGCCTCTGCTGAAGAACAGGGCTGGGCTGGAGCTGCAGGAGCAGAGCTGCTGGAAATGATGCTCAGAATAGCCCAGCGTGGAGTTACAGGGGGATACAGCAGGGGAAGGTGAAGATGAGAATGAAGTTACAGCAGGGATGCTTTGTGGCACAGCCCTGAGCCCCTCCTGGGTCACAGTCCACTCCTGCTACCAATGCCCATCATGGAATCAGTGAGGAATGCAGGAAGGAGATTAAAATGTTCAATCATTGCAAGGGCTCCCCAGTGAGCAGCAGTGAGTGCTGGAGGAGCAGCTCAGCACAAACCCTGCTCTGGGAGCACAGAATGAATCTGGGCATGCAGCAGCCAGGGTTATCCACCAAGGAGGAGCAGCTCAGCACAAACCCTGCTCTGGGAGCACAGAATGAATTAGGGGATGAAACAGCCAGGGTTATCCACCAAGGAGGAGCATCCTGGAGGCAGCTGGGGTGGGCACTGCCCAGCAGCACCTGCAGTGCCCACGGGACACACGGGGCCTTGGGGTGGGCACACGGGGCTTGGGGGGACAGCCAAAGCACACCTGATCCATCAGGAGCAGCTAAACAACACCTGAACATACCTGAACCCTCAGGAGAAGCCAAACTGCACCTGAACCCTTGGGAACAGCCAAACTACACCTGAACTGCCTGATCCCTGAGGAACAGCCAAAGCACACCTGAACACTCCTGATCCATCCACAGCCAAACCACACCTGAACCACCTGAACCTTCAGGAACACCCAAACCACACCTGAACCACCTGATCCATCGACAGCCAAAGCATACCTGTACCCTTGGGAACAGCCTAACTACACCTGAACTCACCTGATCCATCGACAGCCAAAGCATACCTGTACTCTTGGGAACAGCCAAACTACACCTGAACTCACCTGATCCATCAGGAACACACAAACCACACCTGAACCCTCAGGAGCAGCCAGAGCACACCTGAACTACCTGATCCATCAGGAACAGGCAAACAACACCTGAACATCTCGATCCATCAACAGCCAAACCCCACCTGAACCACCTGATCCATCAGGAACACGCAAACCCCACCTGAACCACCTGATCCATCAGGAACACACAAACCCCACCTGAACCACCTGATCCAGCAGGAACCATCCCCTGTCAGCACCCTGGGCTGGGCAGGGCCCAGGTGGCCAGAGCAGATCAGAGATGTCCCACAGACAGAACCAAAAGCTCCATCAGGATAACAAGTTAAACACCATCCGCCTCAGATGGAAAGTGTCTGTGGAAAATTCTGCCCTGAACCTTTGGCAGCGCCCGGAGGGAAATCCTCCCCCTGCATTAACTCATGTCATGTCCATTGATTTTGTTTCAGCAGCTGGGATGTGAGCATCCCACACAGCTCCTGAGCACCTTCCAAACGACCTGAGGGCTGGACACATCCCAGCAGAGGTTTCCATGTGCTTGGTTTGTACTTTTATGAAGCATTGCTGCTTTTTCCTGGGATTTTATTGCCCTGTAAATGAGGATGCAGTGCAGAGAGCTGCTTTTATTTTTGCTGGGACAGAGCTGAGTGGGAATAAAGCCAAGAGGAATGCACTCCCCTTTTCTCATTTTTCCATGGAGAAACACTTGAGAGCACCTCTTTAAAAGCTTTCCTTACTGAAGGCTTAATTTAACAGATGATTTTATTTACTGATTTCCTGGGGTGGGGTGTGGGATGTGTGTAGAGGCCATTCCCTCAAAGGATGCAGAAATCCCAGCCCACTGCAGAACCTCCCAGTCCAGGAAGCAAGAAACTGGTGAAATCCCAGCTCTGGGAGCTCCAAACAGGAAAATCAAAGGATCTGTGGCCACCAGAAACATCTCCCCTTGCAAGAAGTGTCAGCAAACCACTCTGACATCCAGAAATTATCAAAAATGGACAAAAGCTCTTCCAAATCAACTCCCCCACACTCAACAGGTCCCTGCCCTCCGTGTGCTTTCCCTTTTTATCCCCAGAGAGAGGAGTGGGAGTGGTAAACCAAAAAAAAAACCCTAAATTTAGAACTCTTTAAATGCATAAAGCAGCATTTTCCTGGTGGCTGCCAGCACACATCAATCACTGATGTCAGCAAAGCCACAGCACTCAGTCCTTGAGGGCCCCTTCCAATGCCAGATATTCCATCACCCCCCAAACCAAACCAAACCAAACCAAACCAAAGCAAAGTCACCTCACAGCAACTTCCAGAAAATTCATGGCACTTCCCCCTCTCCCATGGTAAGGGATGCTGTCACCATGATATTTTATGAAAAATACCTTTGTTAGGATTGCTTCTCCTGGGAAGCTTCAGCTTCTCCATGTTTTGCTGCTCTGGAACGTGGCCTGGAGATTGTTTATCCAAACATGTGAATTGTTTTTTATTAATGGCCAATCACAGCCAGCTGTGTCAGACGCCCTGAGTTAATCACAGGTTTTTATTATTAATTCTTTTCTGGCCTTCTGATGTTTTCTTTCTCTATAGTTTTAGGATAATATAATATCATATATAATATAATATAATATAATATAATATAATATAATATAATATAATATAATATAATATAATATAATATAATATAATATAATATAATATAATATAATATAATATAATATAATATAATATAATATTATAATATAATATAATATAATATAATATAATATTTCTGAGAACTTGGTGCCAGTTCTCATCCTCGTCCTGGGGACCCTCACAACCACCACAGGGTGCAGGAAATGTGAATTATTTAAGCCACATCTGCTGGATCAGAGGCAGCTCCTGAAAGCTTCGTTAACTGGAAATGCCATTGCAGCTTTTGGCTGGTTGTTCCCACTCTCCCACTCACAGTATGGCAGCAGAACAACATCCTCCCACCCTGGCAGGGACGGGACCTGCTCTCTCCTTGCACACGGCTTTGGGCCGGGGCTGTTTGCTGCAAACACGGGTGCAGATCCCAGAAACGGGGTGAGCATCAAGAGCGTGGCATCCACAGCCTTGGAATTTCCAAATTCTTCAGTGCCACTCCAAGAAATGTGATGGACATGCAGGAAACAACTTTCTGCAGCTCTTTGATGGAATTGCTTGATTTTTACCCGTGAAGTAGCTTTCTCATTAAGACAGCTTCTGTGTACTTAAAAATAGGAGACTGGAGAAATGTGGAAATGTTCTAAAGGAGCTGTCCAGATTAGGATTAAGGAAAGCAGAAATCCTGCAGAGCTTCACCACGGAGGAGGGAGGTGAAATCCAGAACCCTCAGCCTGTGTTGCCCATCCCTGTTTTGCACATCTCTGGAATTTACCCCACATTTCCCCTCTTGTTGTTGTTATCACAGAATGGTTTGGGCTGGAAGGGACCTTAAACCCCATCTGGTGCCACCCCTGCCATGGCAGGGACACCTCCACTGTCCCAGGTGCTCCAAACCCTGTCCAGCCTGGCCCCGGGCACTGCCAGGGATCCAGGGGCAGCCCCAGAGCACCAAATCCAGATTTCAGCACCAATAAAACATTAAAGGTTTAATTTGCAGCGCTTTCCCCATGCAGGTGTTTGAGGCCACTGGAGGTTTTCCCCAGCCTCACTCCTGTGAGTGCTCCAGGGAGGCCCTGACGCCGCTGGCAGGGCATTTCTAACAAGGTTTTATTCTATGGGAATCCTAAATGACCTTGCTGGGGCTCCTGCCTGGTCCCAGCCTGCTGAACAGCTCTCCTGGCACGAGCTGCAGGTTATTCATCTTTTACCCAGGTGCATGCACACAGCCTGAGTCATGCACCACCAACAGATGGCAAGAATCTTGTATTTATGAGCTGCCACCTTTTCTTTTTTTCTTCTTTTTTTTTTTTCCCCCAGAAATTAATTTTTCATTAAATCCCTTTGAAAAACCTTTGAATTACCAGAGTAACTCCATTCAAGGAGATAACCCAGAAAGGGCAGTTTTTAACAGAACTATTTGTGCTTAATCAATTAAGCAAACTGACCCTCTGGATTTTGGACAAAACGCTCAGGGCAGGTGTGGCATTATCCCTTCTGGCCAAAGCCAGTTTTCCTTGTCTCTGGGAGTTCCTATGGATATATTAACCATGAGTGCTAATTAAAACCAGGGAAGGTGTGACAGCAACAAGGGGACAAGCCCAGGAGCGGCACCTGTGCCTCTGCACCCCGAGAGATTTGCAGATTACACAAAGAACAACGTCGTGGTGGGTGTTTTGTCAAAAGATTTACAGGTTTGGAGTGGCTCAGGTGTTTAATTGCACTTGATGGGAATTCAATTGCCTGGGAAGAGCTGGGAGCACAGCAGGAGCCCCAGAGGTTCAGGGAGAAACCTCTTGTGCTGTATTATCATGTGTATGACAATTAATATGGAATATAAAAATATATCAATAAGTTGCCACTTGATGGGAGCTTCAATTGCCTGGGAATATTTGGGAGCAGAGTCCCCAGCTGGCCACAACTTCAGTTAAATGTCAGCTAAAGTCACTCAGTTAAAATGCTGGCAGAAATCCTCCTGCATTGTTGTATCATACACATAATACTCTATTTACTAATTAGAGCCACATAGAACTAATCTAGAACAATAGAGATAATATTCTGCTTGGCTGATTGTTTCATCTAGCTTTATAAATAAAACAACTCTTAAAAGAACCAGCTGAAACATTAATTAATGAAACCCTTAGGAATTCCTTCTAGGGAGATGAGTTTGGCACTTGTGGGAATAGAGAGGGGCTGGTGCCACCATCGGGGTGGTGACAATGTCGGGGTGGTGACACCCAGGGCTGGCCTGGATTTGCCCCCAGCCCCTCTCTAAAAGCTGAGCTTTCCCAAGCCTTGTGAAAATAACCGCTCACAGCAAGGCGAAGGCCGTGATTTGCACAGCAAAGAAGGGAAATGAGGAAATGCCCAGCATTTCTGAACCAGCTGCTCCCACTGGGGCTGGCACAGACATTCCCATTCCAGGGCAGCTCCTTCCCTCTGGTTCAGCTGGGCAGCTGGAACTGGGGATTGCAGGGACCCTGAGCCCTGGCATTGCCAGGGCATTGCGCTGCTCACACCCCTGCGCCAGTGGGAGGATAAATCAGGCACAAAGGACACGTGGGGACAGCTGGCAGCACATCTGGATGCCCTGGGCACACACAAACCCCAAAGTGGGCCTGTGCCAAAGCACCTCAGGTGTTTCAGCTCTACATATGGACAGAAGGGGGCCAGAGGAAACAATTTAGCCCTAAATATTTTCCCTGTTGGCTTCCCAGCCTCATGGGAGCCCTGTTATTTATATGCATGAATGATTTATTCCTCTATTGCCAGCTACCTCCTTTGATTAAATATATTAGTGCCTTTTAAGTTATTTCAAGGCTACAATCATTTTAAAATTAAATGATCCTTTGAGTACCCTTTGGGAGCTGAATGCTAAGCTGACAGTTCCATAATGCAAAAAAATGGTGGTTGTGCTCATTTTATTTAATTAAACTGCACTCTTGATCAAGCAAACCAAATGGGAGAATATTAACCCTATTTTTTACTCCTAGAAAAGAAGTAAAATTAAAAACTGGACATTCTGTGGTCGTGGCCAAATGTTGCCTTTATTCAGCTGACACCTGAACTGTTGTGTCAGGCAGCTGTAATTTCATTCAGCCAAGGTCCCCAAAAGAACATTTCTGGGTTTTACCCTGCTACTGATCGATTATGTCCAAGTAGGAAACACTTTAAAAACTTTTCTCCCTTCAAACTTTGCAAAAGATCTGAATTTAAATGGCACTTTTAAGGCTCTTTGGAGCCCAAGTACAACAGCAGCCCGCCTTTTGAAGAGCACACAAAAATACTTCTGGCCCCAAAGAAAGGAGTGAAGTGACAAAAAGAGGAAGATAAAAGCAATTCCAAGTCCCAAACCTACAGAATCCCCTCGGTCTTGGCCTATTCTTTAGAACTAAACCTCATTTTGCAAATCAAAGGACCAGCTGCTAAACTTGCCTTAAAAAAGGAGGTGGGTCCTGAATGCAGGGCCGAGAGAGTCCCAGGCTGCCATCAATCAGCCCCCCAGGTCCCCTGCTCCCACCAGGAGTGTCCCCATCCCAGTGCCCAGGGATGCTCTCCCGTCACCGAGTCAGGGCCTGGAAAATGAACTTTCCATGAGGCACCTCATGGAAGCATCAGGGCTGCATGGATTTGTACCAAAAAAAGCCAAATTTCACTGTTTAGAGACAGCAGTGTGCATCCTCACTTATGGAATTAGGTGGGAAAGGAGGAAAAGAAAGGAAAAAAAATTTCTTTGGACAAAACTTAAAAGCCCGAATTTAACACAGAAACCTTCAAAGTCGATTAAAAACAATTCTCCAAACATCCCCAGCTTTCAGCAGTGCTTAACAACGTGTTTCCCCCTGTGAAAAGGCACTTCAAACTGGATTTGCACTTCTGCCTGGATGTTTTATTTCCCTTTGTGATCCAAGTGATGGCTGCTTTGTAAGATTCATCCTGGGCAATTAATATATCAAGCAGGGAATGGCACCAGGGATTTCCCCAAAGAGGTTTTGGCAGCCTGGGCTTCCCTGGGAGCTCCTGCCCGTAGGTCCCAACCCTCTGCAAGTTGTTAACCAGCGCCAGGATGTCACCAAATTAAAGTCACTCACTTAAATGAACATGGCACTGCTTGCACCTGAAGCCAACTGTGTGTTCCACCTGATAAAAATCTCAATCTGTGTCCCACCCGATAAAAATCCAAACTGTGTTCCACCCGGTAAAAATCCCAACCTGTGTTCCACCTGATAAAAATCCCAACCTGTGTTCCACCTGATAAAAATCCCAACCTGTGTCCCACCCGATAAAAATCCCAACCTGTGTTCCACCCGGTAAAAATCCCAACCTGTGTTCCACCCGGTAAAAATCCCAACCTGTGTCCCACCCAATAAAAATCCCAACCTATGTTCCACCCGATAAAAATCCCAACGTGTGTTCCACCCGATAAAAATCCCAACGTGTGTTCCACCCGATAAAAATCCCAACCTGTGTTCCACCCGATAAAAATCTCAATCTGTGTTCCACCCGGTAAAAATCCCAACCTGTGTCCCACCCAATAAAAATCCCAACCTATGTTCCACCCGATAAAAATCCCAACGTGTGTTCCACCCGATAAAAATCCCAACCTGTGTTCCACCCGATAAAAATCTCAATCTGTGTTCCACCTGATAAAAATCCCAACCTGTGTCCCACCCGATAAAAATCGCAGCCCTGCAGCCCCACACAACAGGTGCTGGGCGATAAAAGTCAAGACAAAAGTGCCAAAGCCTCTCACATACTTTCCCCAATTTCTACAGCAACAGAGCAGTGACAGAGGGCTCCTGACTGCTCAATTTGATGGCCAGGCACACTTATAAAAGCTGAGTTTCCTAGGGGAAGGCATAATGAAATCAATGCGCTCATGAATATGGATGGCGGGCCGGGGCCATCTGTTTGCCACCAACATCTTTTCTTAAAACAAGTTTCAAATATTTCGCCAGAGACGTCTGGTATCTTTATTTCCAGGGGTAAAATTAGACCTTGGGTTTTCACCATCTCCGGTCATTAAGTGCTATTGTTATGGAAATGTGGGTTGTTTGATTTTTTTTTTCCGACGCTGATAATCAAAAGATGGAGTGATAAAGCAGTTTGAGGAAGTTCAGGTGGAGATTTCGTCGGGTCTGGAGGAGCTTCACAATATTGACAGTCAGGGCACGCTGTGTGTAATGTAAATACAACTGCTCTGTCCTCCCCCCAGGGAACCGGAGCCTGGGATGTCCTGCCCTCATTTGTACCCTCCATCCATCCGATTTCCTTCCCTTCCCACAGAAAACATCACGAGGCCTTTTTATTCCAAACTCACGGGGCTGGTGCGGATTTGTGTGTGGGGAGCAGGGATTGGGTGGGGAGCTGCTGCTCTGGGTGGGCAGGGGAGAGATCCAGGAGAGATCCAGGAGCCATCGAGGATCTCCTGGGATCCCCAGGACAGCCAGGTGGGCCCTGGGCTGTGTCTGTGCGTCCCCACTCCTGCCCTGAGCCTGATGCAGGCAGGGCTGAGCCAGCCCCATGTGGCCATCAGAGCTCCCGAGTGCCAGAGCCAAGATGTGGGCATGGAAAACCCAAAGCAGTGTGGGAACACAAACTCCAAACCCTGGAGAAGGGGTGGCTGAGGGTGGTTTTGTCACAGCACAATATTTTAAGGGCAGGTGCCAAGAGGAGGGGGCAAGACACAGCACAAGTGGCAACAACGTGAAACACGGGAAGTTCCAGCTCAACATGTGGAAAAACCACATTATTTGTGGATGGCAGGGGCCTGGAACAGATGCCCAGATTGTGGAGCGCCCTTCCCTGAGATATTCAAAAGCAGCCGGATTGCTGTGGGTGAGCCCAGTGAGCAAGGCTGGATTTGGTGCTCTCCAGAGACTCCAACCCCAACCCAAACAACCCCAAAACCAACCCCAACAACCCCATCCCTAACCCAGGTTCTGGGAGTCCCCAGCTCTGGGGCAGCAGGGACAGAGCCGAAGCCTCTCATAGGAGCAATCTGTCTAAAGCAGGTTGCTCTCAATTACTGTGCTCAGTGTTAATTAATAATCAGCTCCTGGTTCCTCAGAGCAACCACGAAGCTGAGGCAGCCCAGATGAGCAGAATTCCAACTGCTCCCACAGAAATGAGTCTGAGGACACACTCACAGGGGGGAACTGGCTCAGGGCTCTCCTCCTGGGCTCCCAGCCTGGCCAAGGGCAGCACCTGCCCCAGCCCCACGGGCTCCTGCGGTCCCACGCTGATGGCACACTCAGTTCCAAACCACAGCAGGTACAGGAGGTGTCCTGTGGCGAGCTCTGAAAGAAAAACCAACCCAAAAACCCAAGGAAAAATAAATTAATTTAGGCTTTGAATATTTCAGTCTTACAATATTCCTCTCCATTTCAGCCTATTGATAGTATTGTGTAGCTGATAAAAAAATTCAAAATAAACCTAAGTGAAAAATTTGGAAGTGAAAACATTAAAAATTAATATTATCAAAATAGAATTTTCTAAATAAACCTCAAAAGATATTATATGATGATATGATTGATATATTATATTATATTATATTATATTATATTATATTATATTATATTATATTATATTATATTATATTATATTATATTATATTATATTATATTATATTATATTATATTATATTATATTATATTATATTATATTATATTATATTATAATCTCCCCACACCTTTTGATTTCATTGAAGTGGGTTTTGGTCAAGACCTGCCCCAGGTGTCTGCTGGGATCAGCCAGGGATGCTCAGCCCAGCCAGGCTCCCCCTGGGGATGGAGAACAGCCTGGGCTCATTTCCCAAATTAATTTCTGCAGCTGATCCTAAGCATGGGCAGCCTGGGCAGGTTATGCCATAACAGCTTTTCCATTTGCATCCAAATTTGGGGCATTATGCTCAACCTGCTCATCCACTTCCACTCAAAGGTGCAGCTTGCTCAATTTGCATAATAACTATCTCCAGCTAATTATCCCCATTTGTTCATGGAAGCAGCCACTTTCTGTAGGGCTTAAAATTACCATAAACTGTGCAGAAGATCAAGACAACACCGATTTATCTTATTAACAGTGAAGGAGTTTGTGTGTTAATTGGCAGGGGATTATTTGGAAATGCTCTCAGATGCGCTCACCTGACAAGCCCCGAGCATCTCAGAGTCAGGAGCTCCAGGAGCAATGGGTGAGGCCAGGGAAGCACCATCCTGGCAATTCCTGCTGGAAAACAGCCACGCACTGTGTGGCCACTGCAGAGGTGCAGAAACCTCTGGCAAGTTAAATTTAAGTGGGAAGAGTTGGAAAAAAGTGAGATAAAAGTGCTTGCAGCAGCGTGTAGGTAAGCTCAGCAACCTCCTGCACGCAGTAAAATTTGTTTTCTGCATTTTTTTGGATGGCATTTTGCACAAATTGTTAATAAAGGTCCATTCTCCTGGAGAGCTCAGTGCCTCACTGATACTCTCCCTCTGTGCTGAGTGAGCAGCTGTCAGAGCACTTCCCATAATATTCATGGGTGCTCCACGTTTTCCAGCAGCAGGTGGTACAATCGCTGTATCTGCAAACTATCAGCATTCAAATCCAGATTTTTCTCCCTAATAGCTACCACACAGCCACAAAGTGTTATCTTTCCTGCACATATTTTTAATACCCCCAGTAAAAGCTGAAGTGAGGACTTGTATTTAAGGGAAAGATGTTCCCATGAAACCTAAAGTGAGAATTTCACGCTGGGAAAAGATTAGAATAATACAGACTCCCAAGCACAGAGCCATTTACTCTCCATTTTTCCTGTGCCCCAGAAACAGCCTCCTTAATTTTCACTCTGGGGTTCCCACAGGCACCCATGTGGATGCTGGGAATTGGACAAACTCCTCACACAGCCAAAGCAGCTCAGAGGATACAAAGAACAAAAGAAAAGCAGATTGCACTGAACTGTTCTCCTTTTAAAGACCCCAAACCCTTTAAAAATAACTACAATGTGAAACTCAAAATAAAATAATTCTTTTCTGCTTTTCCACGGAAGCCAATGTTGACATTTAATGGAAATTTTCAAGCCACCACTCGTGTGCTGCACTAAATTCCCACAGAAAACAGGTTCTCTATCTGTTTCCTTAAAAACCCATGGAATTTGAGCACAGCCCTTCCCTGGTAAAGCCATGAGACTCAGAATGTTGTTCCCATAAACTGCATGGCCATAAATCTTTATCTCCTCGTGGCATGATGGATTTCATAAGACAATGGATTTAACAACCCTTTTTGCCAAGCAGTTTCCTGATTGCTTAGGAAACCCTTTCTGGGTTTAAGGCATGTCTTAAGGAACTAATTTTCCACAGAGATCCTGAAAAGAGCTGGAGTGTAATTGCCAGGGAGTTAATGGAGTCATTGTGCATATTTTTGTTCTTCATTTTCCTAAGAACAATCTGAGCCTTCCAGAGAGATAACAGAGAGTATCAAAGGCATCTTTTACATCAGGTGAGGCTCTCACCACGCACCAACCCCATGGAGCTCAAATTCAATGGCAAGACCTGTATCAGCTGCTCCCCAAATTGTTTTCCATGTCAACAGAGGAACAAATCAGAAATAAATAATAACACAATGGCCGGGGGTGCTGCTGATTTTCAGCAATCTGCTGCAATTTCTGGCCTGGCTGTATGCGAGGGCACAAAAATGAGAATTATTCCTTGGGGCTGGAACCAGAATCCAGAATCATTTAGGTTGGAAAACATCTCCAAGGTCGTCGAGTCCAAGCTGTGCCCAATGCCCATCTTGTCCCCAGCCCAGAGCTCTGAGTGCCAGCTCCAGGAGTTCCTGGGACACCCCAGGGATGGGCACTGCAAACCTCCCTGGGCAGCTCTTTCCAAGGCCTGAGCACCTTTCCATGGGGAAATTCCTGCTGCTGTCCAGCCCAGCCTGAGGCCGTTCCCCTTTTTCCTGAGGAATCTGAAGATTTTTGAGGTCACTTCCTATGAGAACCATTCTGTGTTTCTGAACATCTTCCTCCCTTTCATGCTCAGTCCTGGAAATGTCCACTCATCTCATCCCTGCAGCACGTCCTGCCCAGGCACAGACACTGCCACCACCATCATCATCATCATCATCATCATCATCATCATCATCAGGCATCTTTCTGTGCTGGGGGCTCCCCAAACACCCCTTGACAGCAACACAGCCCTGCCCAGGCTCTGCTATCACCACTACACACCAGCCCAGACACCAAGGAGCCAACTGCAGCAGCAGCTCTTTGATTTTCATGCAATAAATGGCTTTTTACAATTCCATTTAGGCCCCCATGCCGCCTCCTTGGGCAGAGTGTGGCACAGGGACAGAGGGGTGCCCACCCAGCCTGCCTGGGGCTGCCAGACCAGGGGAGGGACATTACAAAACCCAACTCTTTTCCACGAATGGCCCAGCACTTCCTGCCAGGAATGTTTTAGGCACAAGGCTGATTTTGATCTCAAAGACTAAAGAAACATCAAAGGGAAATACCTGTGGGTATGCAGCAGTGCTCCTGGAACAAGCAGGGGCTCATGAATACCAATTGATAAATATTCTGTATGAATACTGGATCTCTGTGTGCAGGTTCCTCTGAGCCCACCTGAGCCCTGCACTCCCTGTGCCCACCTGGCCTGGGGTTCCAGGCTGGCCCTGAGGTTCAGACCCAGCTCCTGCCCCATCCCAGGGCTTCTCCCGTGCCCACCTGGGATTCTGGTCCTGCCTTCAGGCTGGGATGGGCTGGGATGGGATTTTGGGTGGTGATTTTAGGGAAAAGCAACACTGTGGGCGTGGGGCTGTGAGCAAAAACGAGATACAGCAAAAATGATTACAGACCCCAGCTGAAACCAAAAGGACAATCATCCAAAATGGCCAAATTTCACCTGATTTCTCAGCAAAACGTGCAGCAAGAAGCACAAGGCTTTACACAGCTTCCCAGCCAGGACTTCTCACAGCCCACAGAACTCATTTTGATTTCTCTTCTGCACTGCTGTCGCAGGCATCTTTTATGGAAAATCCTTTCCTCAGGATTTTTCTTTGTGAGAAGCTGAGAGGCCTCAGGAACAAAATGCAAACAATGGTTATCTGCTGCTGTGGGATGCAACAGGTGCATCTGGGATTGGTCTCATGTGGTTGTTTCTAATTAATGGCCAATCACAGTCAGCTGGCTCGGACTCTGGTCAGTCACAAGATTTTAATATCATTCCATTCTTTCCTTCTGATGAAATCCTTTCTTCTATTCTTTTAGTATAGTTTTAATGTAATATATATCATAAAATAATAAATCAGCCTTCTGAAACATGGAGTCAGATCCTCATCTCTTCCTTCACCCAAGAACCCCTGTGAGCACCGTCACACAGTGCTGGCAAACACTTGGAAATCTGCTAAATGACTCAAATTCGCAGTTTTTTTCCCCTCTCAGTTTGCTGGATCACTGTCTCAAACAGTTTCTCTGCCCAGTCAGATTTTCATTAGCATCTGTTGATAATCTAATAAGTCTGGAAAGAAAATATTTCCCTTTTCCACACAATGCTGGGAAAACCTTGAAACTTGTAAACAAGCAGGGGATGTGACAGCAGCAATTGGTTTCTGTTAACAGCAAAATACAAAGGAAGGGAAATACGAGCAGAAAAAGCATCTCTGTGCATATTTAATATCATTTTATAACAAGGCGCTTTCACGAAGTTTGACTCAGTGTTGTAATTAAAATGCTCTGTAACGGTGGTAATTACCCCATCAGGTGAGGCACAATGGATGGCAGAGCAAACCTACAATAAAATTATTATTTCCAAGTTGCATCTCAATTTTTGTGCATTTTAAACACCTTCCCTGTAAAAGGGATTTTTAATGGGGTCCTACACGTGACAGTGCAGCCCCAGCCTGAAACAGCGGGATGGGATTTTTGTTAATTTTGCTTTTCCTTCTTGACAAACTGCATCCCCTTTTGAAGAGAACTAATTCTAATAGATCAGGTGATGGAATTTAATCCAATTAAACCCCACCTGAGCACACCTTGATGGTGCAGAGCGAGGTGGGAGACAGAGGCTGCTCCCAGTTTTCCCCACCACAGAGCATCTCTGCCTCCAGGAGCACAAAACCTCAGGAAACTTCTGGAAACCAACCCAGAACATCCCAAATGCCGCAGAAATGACAAAGCCCTTTCACTGTGCACACAGTTCTGAGGCACACTGACCTTGGGGTGCCAAAATTTCCTTTTTTTGGGGGGGAGGAGAGGGGTGTTCACCCCATATTAAACCAGGCTTACATAAAGCATCAGAGAATTCCTGCAATTCAGAGAGTTCTGGGCTTTGGAGCCTTCACAAAGCATTCTGAGTGCTGCAGGAAGATGAATTATCTCCCATTTCTTGCATCAAACCCTGATGTCATGTCTGGAAAAACGCGAAACCCTGTCAATTATTTCAGGTTCCAGCAGTCCTCTGCAGCAGTTCCAGCAAGAAAATAACCCCTTTCACTTTGGAAAGGGGCAATAAAGATGATGGATGCTTTTTGGGGTTTATTTTTGCTGTGTCCATAAACATTCCCCTAATAGCTCATCACAGCTGACGAGGAGCTTGGCGGAGCCAACTGCTGTTGACTGAAAATATCTGACAATTTTTATTTCTTTTTCTTCTCCCAAGCTTGCTGTACAGAAGCAATTATTTATATTTGAATAGCACTCTCCTGTGATCAGGAAATATATATATATTTGTCATAATTAACACAGGGCCTGGCACGCAGGCACCGTTAAAGAGCTTTTATTAAAAAATCCTATTTTAGTCCCTTTCACTCCAGGGGCATCAGGAGAGGCCTGAGATGTTTATCTGGCACACTTCATTTTCCCCTACACACCAAGAAAATTAAATTCCTGAACCAAATTCAAGGCAAGGGCTGAGGAATCATCCCCTCGATTTTCTTTATTACCCCCAGGATGCTCCCAAAGGCAAAAGAGAATCCCAGAATGGTTTGGGTTGGAAGGGACCCTAAAGCTCATCCAGCTCCAGGCTGTCCCAGGATGCTCAGCCCTCAATTCCTGCTCTCCTTGCTAAAGATCATTGGAATGGCTTTAACTACGCTGCTTTTGGATAATTATTTTTCATTGTTATTGTATTTTTTTAATAAGTTTTTATCTTTCTAAATAAGTTTTTTATCATGCCAAATGGCTTTAACAAAGCTGCTTCTGGATAATTATTTTTTCATTATTACTGTATTTTTAAATAAGTTTTTATCTTCCTACCCTTAAAGAAAATCACACTGAAGGAAATGAGACCCACCCAAATGTTGGTGTGGCAGAGTTTGAGGGACGCTCTGGAGGAAAGAATGAGTGCAGCATTTTAAAATACCAACATTTATAGTGATACTGGATTTCTGGGAGTGAAGGAAAGGTGGAGAACATCTTTGAGCAGCTCCCGCCACAAGCTGTACATTCAGAGGGGACACACAAGAGCCTGATAACTGTTCCAGACAAGGGAACAGCCTGATAGAAATGGGATCCCCCAGCTCTGCCCCCTGGAATCTGGAAGAGAACATGGTCAGGGACCCTCCCTGCCCTGGCTATGGGACAAAAAGCGCATTTCTGGCCATGAGTGATGATAATGCATGGAACACCTGCGTTCCCTCTGCCTTTAACCGTTCCCTGCCTTGCTCTGGAGCAGGCTGAGGTGAGCACCATGCAAGGCAGGCACACTGCAGTCACTAAGCAACCTGAAACGGGGCTTGGAACAAAGATCTTCATTCCTGAGCCATTTACAGCCAAAGATCTTCATTCCAGAACCATTTACAGCCAAAGATCTTCATTCCAGAACCATTTACAGCCAAAGATCTTCATTCCAGAACCATTTACAGCCAAAGATCTTCATTCCTGAACCATTTACAGCCAAAGATCTTCATTCCTGAACCATTTACAGCCAAAGATCTTTATTCCTGAACCATTTACAGTCAAAGATCTTCATTCCTGAGCCATTTACAGCCAAAGATCTTCATTCCTGAGCCATTTACAGTCAAAGATCTTTATTCCAGAACTATTTACAGCCAAAGATCTTCATTCCAGAACCATTTACAGCCAAAGATCTTCATTCCAGAACCATTTACAGCCAAAGATCTTCATTCCTGAGCCATTTACAGCCAAAGATCTTCATTCCTGAGCCATTTACAGCCAAAGATCTTTATTCCTGAGCCATTTACAGCCAAAGATCTTCATTCCTGAACCATTTACAGCCAAAGATCTTCATTCCTGAACCATTTACAGCCAAAGATCTTCATTCCAGAACCATTTACAGCCAAAGATCTTCATTCCTGAGCCATTTACAGCCAAAGATCTTCATTCCAGAACCATTTACAGCCAAAGATCTTTATTCCAGAGCCATTTACAGCCATGCATGGCCCAGCCCCTGCTGTGCTGCTCCTCTCCAGGTCTCCCCTGCCTCTGAGCTTTCCAGCCTCACCCAAACCTCCTGAACCCCATGGCAAAGAGGAGGAAGAAGATCAATAAATGAGGCCACGGGCATTGTTTTGTGGCTGTTTCAGTCACAGTTCCAGTGTGCCCAAAGCTGAGTGCTGAAGCAGAGAGCAGCTCCCTTTATGCTCACACAGATCCCATCAGCTGCTCTGGGGATTCCAAGATCCTGGGCTGGAGGAGCTGGAGCCCAGCTGAGGCTGGAGCAGGGCCCTCCTTTTGGACATTCCTCTGACATTCCTGGAATTTGGGCTGGGATGGGATTTTGGGTGGTGATTTTAGGTAAGGGCAACACTGTGGGCGTGGGGCTGTGAGCAAAAGCAAGATACAGCAAAAATGATAATGGACCCCAGCTGAAACCAAAAGGACAATCATCCAAAATGGCCAGATTTCACCTGATTTCTCAGCAAAACGTGCAGCAAGAAGCACAAGGCTTTACACAGCTTCCCAGCAAGGACTTCCCACAGGGACTCAAGACCCTGGCAGGGGCTCAGAGACCTTGGCACGGAGTCACAGACACCTGTGCCTTCGATTTTAGCCCATGGAAACAATTCCCAACTTTGTGTGAGGATTTACAAGGCACAAAAGTTTGAGTAGAATGATAGCGAATTTGTCACAGAGTGAAAAGTAGAATTTTGGGGATTTAGAATGGAGGTTCAAGAGGCAAGATGGAGGAATCTGGGCATGTCATGTCCTTCTCCTTCTTGTCCTTCATCTTTTGCTGTGGTGGTGGCACTTTTGGATTGGTTTAGGATAGAAAGAGTGTCTAACATAGGTGATGGGTATTGGAAAATGATTGTAAATAAAGTACAGTTTTTAGTATAAAAAGTTAACACCATCCCAAGGGCAGGGACTGTGCCTCAGCCCAACCTGCTGGACAGATCTCAGCAGGTCAGAGAAGGAATGGGATAGATAAGAGAAAATAAACAACCTTGAAAAGCAGAGCTGAGGAATCTCAACTTCTCCTTCAGTTGTGGGGCTGGGAAAAAAGACTTTTAATACTTAGGAGCCATTTCAGCCACAGAAACCCGAGAGCTCCTGTCCCATCGGGCTCCTCAGCACACCCAAGCCTGGGTGGGAGCTGGGGATGCTCAGCACTGACTGTGAGTGCCCTGGGACAGGGGGACAGTGGGACAGGGGCAGCTCCAGCAGCTCCTTCCTCCCCAGGTGAGAGCCAGAGCCTGTGCTGAGCGCTCTGCATCCTCCTCCTCCTGCCTGAGCCAGCCATGCTTAATTAATGCCAGCTGTAATTACCGTCCCGGGCTCCCAGAGGGCTTCGGTCCTCTCACATTTCGCATCTCATCCCAACTCCTTCCCTGCAGCAGCTCCAGGACACCTCTGGGCTGCAGCAAACTGAGGATCCCTGTTAAGAGAGTGAACCTGGTTAAACTGGAGATTTGGGGGTGCTGCCTGCTCCCCACCACGGGTGACATCTGATTTAAGGGGCAATTTAAAACCAAGCATCCACCAGAAATTTGTCATTTATCGTGTGCTAGAAATAAATGCTGCTGCCCACTGCTCAGCCTTCTCTACTTGCATCCTCCCATATACACTAGGGGAACTAACTTAGATATGTCTAAGTTAGTTATGTAAATTTTTACCCCCTGGTAAAAAATTAACAGAGGCAGGAGAGTAGAAAATACAGAGAGAAAAATGGAAAAGGGAAGTAAAGAATCCACAGCCATTATAATGCCTAAAATGCCAAATTTGCCTTCTAAATCAGGGAAAAA
Source organism: Ammospiza nelsoni (assembly GCF_027579445.1). Classification (NCBI taxonomy): domain Eukaryota; kingdom Metazoa; phylum Chordata; class Aves; order Passeriformes; family Passerellidae; genus Ammospiza; species Ammospiza nelsoni. Next base: position 1,682,548 of record NC_080643.1, on the reverse strand, counting down.
CTCAGGATGACTTTTACCTCTTAAACGCCATTAACCAAACTGAACAATTCAAAAACCAATGAGAAAATGTAAAATAAATGCTATAATGGGCAGAGGAATCCTGTGAGCCCTAACTACAAAGCACTGCCTCTGATAAAAGCTTAACATTCTAATTCAAACTGCTATTATTACTACTGTTATTATTATTATTGCTATGTTTCTGTCTTGGCAAAAACCATTTCTTCTTAAGTATTTTAACAAATTCAACCATTTCTTCTTATGTATTTTTAACATTTTCGACCATTTCTTCTAACGTATTTTTAACAATTTCTTATGTATTTTTAACAATTAAATTGTTAAGGACAATCAAAAATGCTATATGTGATCAATGATTTATAAAAATTAAGCCTGAGTTTGTATTTAAATCATGTCACTGCAAGGCATCAGCTCACTGCATTTTGCCAAGTCACAATAAAAATGAATTTTAAGATGAAGTTTTCCCACACAAATATCTGGATACACTTCATGGGGAATGAAAAAATTTATTGTTGGCCTCATTTTCTAATGAAACAGAGACAGACAGGAGCTACCCAAAACACAGAGCTCTGACAGCAATTTACAGGCTTCATATGCAAGTGGAGCTAATCCTGTAAGTAGACTTCCTGCAGGAGATGGGAATTAGGTGGCATTTGAGTTCAGATGAGAAATCTGGAACTGTCTGGCTTCACAGTGAATAAAGGCAGGGAGTTTTGGGTGAGGCAGCAGAAGAGCATCAACACCTCAGTCATAAATCCCCCTGCCACACAAGCCCAGCAGCTTTGGAGGTGGCCAAACCCTGCCAGTGCTGTGCTGGGAACAAGCAGGATTTCACCAGGAGGGTGAAAATCCTGATTTCAGCAGGATTTTTTTACCAGGAAGGCAAAACCTGCCTGATTTCAGCCCCACAGGAGCAGTTCCCAGCCCCTGACCATTCGTGATCTCCTGAAACCACGAGCCAGCCCCATGGAGAACGACCCTTCTTGGATGATTTCCACCAGAAAAGTTTTAGCTTTGGCTTTAGGGTCAAGGTTTTAGCTTTGCCTGCAGTGGGACTGGAAACTGCCCTTGTTAAACTCGGGATTCAGAAAGTTTCAGTGTAAAATCCAAATAGTGAAGTGCTTGGAGCAGAGCCTGGAAAGAGGCACCAGCACAACCACAAACCAAACGTGGAGCACAGCACAGATGAGCAAAGTCACTGACAGAAACTTTACCAGGCCATGCCCAAATGCCATTTTCCTTCTGCAATCACAGTTTTTGGGTGGGGTTTTACCCATCAGATGGGCAGAGGGTTGTGCCACCCTCAGAGGTGCAGTGCTGTGCCACACATCCAGGTGACCAAGTGCAAGCAGAGCTTTCCTTGGAACCATTCATCGCATAAACACACAGCAAGAAGCACTTTTCCTTACAACATTAGTCAGGCCATGTTGAATTTCATTTCAGTGAAATTAAACAAGACTCAGGCCTTTTGGAAATCCACAGGAGCCCCTCCATTGGCTGTGGTGGGCGTGGGATGAGGCTGATGCTGCTGCCACACTCACACTGAGGGAAATGGGCTCTCCAATTTCCAGCCAATTTCTGTTGCTTAAATTAATTTTCCACGCCTTAACTATGAAGATCTGCAAAGAACTCTACTCCTTCCCATCCTCTTTAAACCCTGTGCACATTTTCTCTGGCTAAAATGTGTGAAACACTTGACAGGCTCAGCCAAATCCCAACCTGGCAACACCCTACAGGTTCACCCATGGTCTCCTGGCACCACTGCTCAAAAACTCCCTGAACATAATGTCTGAAAAAAAATCACAGGTCAAAAATTAGACAGCTCACAATTTATCCTTACCTCCTATTCACTTTTGCCCTTCAAAAGAACTCAGCCCTGGGGAGCTGACAAATAAAGATAAATTACCCCTCTGCAGCGTTCTCTCTAACTAAGCCATTGTGGTGATTAAATGAACCTTAGAAGCCAAATTCAGCTTTGATAGCTGAAATTGGGGGGGAATTTTTTGTATCTTTACAAATACAAAGCTCGCAGCTTCCTGGGAGGAAGGGCTGGATTCAAGAAATGTCCTGGGTTTGCATTTTGGGGCAGTTCCACATTGACCTTCATGGCTCAGTCACGAGTGGTAGGTGCTGAGGTAATTTAGGGATGCAGCTCTAAATGTGGAATAACATCTGGAAGGGTCCGGGTTCACAGGGCTTGGAGCAGTTTGGGATAGTAGGAGATGTTCCTGGCCATGGGAGGGGTGGGATGGGATGGGTTTGGGTCCCTTCCAACCCAAATCACTTTGGGATAAAAGCTCATTGATGGTTCCCCCTCTCCAAGGCAAACCCTCTTCCAGAGATGGACCTGTCACAGCATCAAGGACACCACCAAGCAAGGCACTGATTCCTCTTCCTCAATGCTTAAAAAGAAACCCTGAAAAACAACTGAAAATACAAAAAAAAAAAAAAAAAAACCAAAATATGTTCAGAGAAAAACTGAAAAATGCTCAAGCTGGTTTAGCAGGAATACTGAGAGATGGCTTGATATATGGCCTTGATTAATTTTAGGGGAAAAAAATCAGTACTGGAGGGTTCTCCAGTCTCACACTGGAAGCTGCAATGGGAATAAATGGCTGGATGGTGGAAAAATTCAAATTAGAACGTCCAAGTGAACTCAATCAGCACAGACAACACCAAGCTGAGGAGCAGTGACTCCACCAGCTCTGCGTGTGTTGGAACCAAGCCTGGATGCCTCTAATTTTGGACCTGTCACTTCTCTACAAGAAATGCATTTCTATGCACAGGTATTTAAAATAAAAGCAAGAGAGGAAACGATGCAGTTCTGTACACCTATGTCTTATATATATGTATATTATATTGTATATATACAATATTATAAAAATATATAAATTATAAATATACATTATAAATATATATTGTAATATATAATATACATATATATACACTGTATATATACAGAATAAATATATACATAAATATATATATCATAAATACAACACACATCATAAATATAATACAAGAAGGAGAATAAAAAAATCATACACCCATGTGCTTCATTTAGAAGGAATTGCAGTGAGATTTAGTAAAACAAAGAGAGGTTTTGTCCTCCAGAAAACCAGAATTTTATCCAAGCAGAGCAAAATAGATGCTGCACTTGCAGTTTGAGGTTTGAGACAAGACAAGTCTCATTATCCTCCTTTTTAGCCTGAATTCTGTTGTGCTCAAGAGATCAAGGTGCATAGAGAAAAATATATTAAAAATGAGGATATTAACCCACACACATTTTTGCCCGTTCCAATGACTCTGAGAACTCATTAGGTAAGCTCTGTTGCACTGGTAATTAGGTTCAGAGCTGGTGTCAGTGTTGGAATGGGTTATTGATCACTGAAGTTCTCAAAGAACTTCATGGTTCTGGGAGTTAGGAAGAAAAAAATCCCAAAGCCCACTAAGTGAGTGCTAGCCTTGCTAAATTTGATTTTCATTACATATTACAAGTCTTGTTACACTTCCCAACCCGAAGCTTTCATTTCTCCCCAGCAACAGTTTTATTTTAAGCTTTCCTTCCCCAGACGTCTCCGTTGGCCATTTGGGCTGGGGATCAGAATTTTCACCTGTCCCAGGATTACTGGGGAGAGCTATTTTTTATTTTCTCGGGGTTTTTTCAGAGCCAGCACGTGCCTGGGGATGCAGAAACAGGCTGTGGGGTGGTGTCAGCTGCCAGAGGCACAGTGGTGCTCTGCACTGGGACCACCCTGCCCAAACCCTGTGTGCAGAACTGCTCTGTAAATATGGCCATAGAGATCTGTGGGGATATATATATAAATATATGTTTATAAATCTCCCCAAATCCCACATCATCATGATTTCTAATCCCTCCAGGGATGGGCAGCCCCTTCCAATACCCTTTCAGTGGAGGAATTTTCCCCAAATTCCACCCTGAGCTCCCCTGGCCCAGCCTGAGCCATTCTTCTCCTCCTGTCCCAGTTCCCTGGGGTAAGATCCCAAATCCCCCCGGGCTGTTCCCTCCTGTCAGGAGCTGTTCAGAGCCAGAATTTCCCCCTGAGCTCCTTTTCTGAGCCCCTTCCCAGCTGCCTCAGGAGCTCTCCAGTTCGTTCCCATCTCCATTCCCTGCCTTGGACTCCTCCAGCCCCTCCATGTCCTTCCCATGAGGGTCCCAAACCCCATCCCAGCATTAAAGGTGGGAATAAAGGGGGAATCTCCCCATTTCCCACCAACCCAGACCTCACCATTGCTCCTGAGAGCAAATCCCACCCCAGGATCCTCCTGCACCAGGAATTGGCCCCGTGGGTCCCTCCCCAGTGCCCGTCAGTCTCTGCCCACCACGGTGCACAGGCTTTATTGTAGATTGTGCCACTGCCAAGTGATCACTACATTTAATTAACATGTTATAAATTGCCAGGTAATTGTTCTGTGCATTTCCCAGCTCTCAGCTCTGTCACTGCTGAAACCCAGGAATGGAAGAGGGGAGGATGATGCCACAGTGCCCTTCAGGCCTGGGAGAAGGTGCTGCAAGATGCAGTCATCAATTAAAGGCTGAAGGGAGACTGCAATAATCACAATTACAGGGAACAGAACCCCCAGCAGAATTTCAGCAGGGTGCAAGGGACACTTTGCAGCCAGGGTGGAGAGGAGAGCCACAGGAGGGAAGGGAGAGGTTCCTGCTTGAGGGAAGGGTTTGGGCTCCCACTGCAACAATTCCAAACTGCTTTATTCTAATTGCATCAAGCAGCAATGCCAAAGCTGCTGCCAAGGCAGGAGCAAGACAAGGGCAGAGCAAGTTTGGTACCAGAACCTGGTACCAGAAGTGCCAACCTCGGGCAGGGGTAACTGTGCATTAAGCAAATTGCAATTTGTTATTCTGTTCCTTTTTTGTCAGCTTAATGAAAAAGCCAGAGGGCTCTTTGCTCTTTAACACTGCCATGGCCGCTGCTGTATTTTAAATGCTGTGCAATTATATCAGCAAGCCCAATCAATCTCCCAGTCTGAGCTGGGATGCAGGCAGGGAATGGGGCCCCAGCCGTCCCAGGGGCTCATTCCCCTCTCCCAGCCCTCTGCAGCAGGAGCCAGCAGGGCAGCACTGGAATTCCTGGAATCCTGCAGAAACCTGAGCTAGAATAAGGCTGAGGCCACATCAGATTTCCCGTTTCCCTCTCTGACACAGAGAAAAGCAGCTCAGGGTGCCCACAGGGACAGGCAGCTCCTGGCACTGAGTGATCCCTCACCCCAAGGTCGCCCCAGCAGATTTCCATGATCACAAAACCAGAATATTCTTTATAAAGCACAAGGTGGTAGCAGCCATAAATACACCAGGCTGTGCTTTCATAGCCAGGCCAGAAACAAGGCAATAAATCTTTCTCCCAGTTTGTTCCTTCCATTTTAAACTAGAAGAGGACAGTATTAGTTTGGATATTGGGAATTGGACACCCCTGGCACAGGTGCCCAGAGCAGCTGTGGCTGCCCCTGGATCCCTGGCAGTGCCCAAGGCCAGGCTGGACAGGGTTTGGGGACACCTGGGACAGTGTAAGATGTCCCTGCCATGGCAGGGGTGGGATGAGATGATCTTTAAGGTCATTTCCAACCCCAACCATTCCATATTTTACTCCAAACAAAAGATTTTGTGCATTTCCTGCAATGCTGAAAAGATCCTGGAGTTGTGGATCTTCTCTAGAAACATCTCCCTGCAAGGAGTCAGAGCTCCCTTCGCTGAAGTTATCTAGGTGAGTATTTAAGAAGTAAGATTTAAAACACTCATTTACATTTGTTAATTCGGGGTTGTTCAAACTATTATGAACATTTCAAAGAGGAATAAGAATTGAATAGCTTAAGAGCATCCTTTGAACACAGAGCTATTACTTGCCTGCAGAATTTTCTCCCCCTAATCAGCCCACACAGAAGAGTTGTCATTTCTATCTAGTTCACTAGCAGATATGCTTTGGTTATTAAATATTAAATCAGAGAGAACAGAGATTCAATTCAGAAAAATATAGCTCAATCTGCCAAATTGCTACTTCCATGAATTATATTGTGAACATATTTTGATAAAAAGGAGGTTATTTAAAGATGCAACTAAGTCTGGTGATAAATGAGACCCTGTTTCAGTTCGTGTCTGCACGTTTTAACTCAAGCAATATAAATCTACACATAGTGCATTTTCCTTTTCTTTTAAAACTCCTTTTTGTTTTTATTTTTTCCTCCTAGATAGATGCTTGCAATAAGAAACAGTGTTTATTGTACTTAGAAATTTTAATATAACAACCACAGAGGAAGCAGCTATCTGGATAAACAGAGCAACACAGAAAAATAAGAAATTATTGTAAATCTGTTACTAACAAGTGCTGAGCAAATAACTCATTGTGAATAATTCACTCAGGAAACTGAGCCTCTTTCTATGCTCACAATCTAATTACAAACAATTTACAAACAAGCTGTGACTTCCTTGTTTTCCTGTCAGTTATTTGACTTAGTTCAGTAACTTCATTCTTGTAACAGCAGCAGCTCCAGCAATGGACTGGGAGAGCCCTCCAAGGAATCCAACGTTTCATGGTTTAATTTGAGCAGAAAACCTCAGCAATAATCCCAGTTCTCCTGCTCAGCCTGGGGCTGGAGCAGCCTGGGACAGTGAGGACGTCCCTGTCCCTGCCAGGGGGGAAACTTGGTGGAATTTACAGTCCCTTGTTGAGTTTGTGAGGGTCCCCAGGACGAGGTGAGAGATGAGAAAGTTCTGATTCTGTGTTCTCAGAAGGCTGATTTATTATATTATATATTATATAGTATATAGTATAAAGTATATAGTATATAGTATATAGTATATAGTATATAGTATATAGTATATAGTATATAGTATAATGTACTATATTATATATAGTATATTATTATATAGTATATAGTATATATACTATATACTATATACTATAATATATATAGTATATATATTATAGTATATACTATATATTATATATGATATGTGATATATATTATATATTATATAGTATATAGTATATAGTATATAGTATATATTATATAATGCTATACTAAAACTATACTAAAGAAAAAGAAAGGATACTTTAGAAGGCTCAACAAGAATGATAATGAAAACTCCTCAGAGCCTCAACCCAGCTGGCCATGATTGGCCATTAATTAAAAAACAACTCACATGCTGGATAAACAGTCTCCAGACCATATTCCAGAGCAGCAAGTACAGGAGAAGCTGAGGCTTCTCAGCTTCCCAGGAGAAAATCCTGGCCAAAAGGATTTTTCAGAAAACGTGACAGTGACAGCCCCTTCCATCCCAAACTAGTGATTCCAAGTGCCCAGCCAGACATGGCACAGCCCAACACAAACCTCCCAGTCCTTGAGCACCTTCCTGGGCACAAACACAGAATTTGGGGGAGCCAGAGCCCAGCAATCCCATGGGCACCCCCAGGCCTGGCTGCAGGGACACTGCACCTGCTCTCCTGCAGGATTTCACACTTCTCTCCACAAAACTAACAGCCCTCACCCCAATAAAAGGGCATTTAACTTTTGGTTTTACGGGGGCTCTTTATGTGCATTACTGCAATCCAATTTAATTCACTCCCTGCTAGTTGAACTGGCACTCATTTCAGGCCCAAGTGATAACGCATAATAGCCCCTTTCAGCTGAATTGCTGAATAAAAGCCCAAATCAGCCCGTGTTAGAGCAGCTTTCCCCCTGGATGGTGCTCCATGGCCAGGGAGAACATCCCCACTCAGCCCTCAGCAATGTCATTAAACTCCAGATTGGGGGGTTCATTTCCCAGGTTCATCACCAGGATGAAAATGCCCATTTCTCATCATATTTAACTGCCATCACCACCCTATGCCTCCCAGCTGCACTGAGTACAAAAACTGAACTTGCAAATGCCTTCTCTTAATTGGCCAATGCACTGATCACCTAATTTTAATTCCAGCACAGAAGTTAAAAGAGGCATCTCTAATGATTCCAGTTTATGTCAATAACCTGGATCAAAACAGCCTTCCCAGGAAACCCATAAATCTCCACTCTGAGCCCATTTGCTAATACATGGAAATAAATGAAATGTTAACATAACATTTAAGGGAAAAGAAATTCATTCTGCTTTAATTCCACATTTACCAAAATTCCTGTTTTCTAAAACTCCAATCCAAGGGTATAGCAGCATTTATATTGTATATATGCTTTGCAGGAAGGAAGGGAATAGGAGAATGCTGCCAGAATAAACCCAGTGGGAATGGAGGATGAGAAGTGACCAGGAGCTGGCACAGACACAGACACAGATCCTGGGATATGTGAGGACGAGGTGCTGACAGAGCTCGTGCTCCCATGCACAGGAGGTGTGCTCTGCTCTCTTCCCCGCTGCCATTTGCTCCTCAGCAATCACCAAATTGCACTGCCTGAACCACAGAACCTTTATTTAAAAACCCAACCCTGCAATTATTAGTGTTATAAATCCTACTGCAATGCAAGAGCAGCCAGAGCAATTTCAGCGTCCTCTGTGCCCCAGCCCCTCTCTCCTCCCTCTCCAACCCTGGCAGGGACCAGGCCTGCAGCTGCCTCTGCGCCCTTTGGAAATGAATTCCTTGTGGGAAAACTCCGGTTTGAAATGTTCCCCGTGGGAAGGCTCCAGCGCCAGAGCAGCCCCTCTGGCAGATGTGGATCCATTAACAATCCCTGGAATTACACTTCAGATTCCTGTGGCACCTCCCAGTAATCCCCAGCAGCTGGATAAAAGGCATTTTGAGCACTCCAGGCCCTTCTCCTGCCCTGGCTATCATAATTCCCATTGCCCTGTGCAGCTGATCCTTATCCTCACACACAGCTTCATCCTCCTTAAGGAGCTCAGAGCTGCCCTCAGCCCTGTCTGGGGAGCAGGGATCAGAGAGGGCTGGGATTGTCAGCCTGGGGAGGAGAAGGATCCAGGGAGAGCTGAAAGGGCTCCCGAGGGCTGGGGAGGGACTGGGGACCAGGGATGGGATCAGGAGATGGCTTCCCACAGATGGGACATCGGGATGCAAACCAGTCCAGCCTGGCTCTCCAGCTCAGGTGCAAACATCCCTGGAGAGGAAAGGGAATCCAGACACAGAAATGAGGGAAAGTCGCCCCACAACCCCACAGACAGCAGCAGCTGCCTGCTCTGCCCACCATGGGCTGGATCCTGCTTCAGGTGATCCCAGCTCTCAAAGAAGAGCTGGATCTCATTCCTTATCCCTTTCTCTGGGTCTGGATTGAAGGCACTAGAGATGGTATTTCATGTTGGGACTCAAGTGTTAGTTATTTGTTATCAGTGAAACAGTCTCACAACCATGAGTTCTGCAGCAAGGCACAAAATGGCCACAATCTCTTGCTACAAGGTCTTTTAAGACTAAACTACCCGGATTATTTTCCCTTTTAACCCAATAATTGATCCCTAAGAGCTGCAATGGGGACTTTTCTGCCCAATGACAAAATGCCACCCAAACCCATGGGGAAGAAGGAAGAAGAAGCATGAAGGAGAAACCCAGGACAACGCCCTGTGCCCTCCATCTTGCTGCCATCCACAACACACTAAAAACCCCAAACCCTCAATTTCTCACCCAGTGACACACCTACACTATTCCAGTCTATCTTGGAGTCCAGGAAACGTTCTCCATGGATGAGGGTCAGAGTCAGTGCTGCCCTGGGGGTCAGGGCACCCCAGAGCAGACACAGAAATATTCCTTGGATTTCCACAATTCCTGAGAGTCCTTCAGCTGCCTCCCTGACAGACCCAAACAGATGGAAACACAAAGCTGATGGAAACCCTGACATGTGTGCAGGAAAAGCTGGAAAACTCTTGACTTCACAATGCCACAGGTCAAAGCCAAGCACAATTTAATGGGCCTGCTTTGAGACCATTTCTCAGCAAAGCATTAACTTATCCCATAAAACCCACGAGCAAAGAGGATTTGCAAAGGTTATAAAATGGAATATTTCTGACCTAAGCCATTATTCGATTTTTCTGTGTTAGTAAGGAAAGCCCCTGAGTGTGCAGCTACAAAAGAAAAAAAAAAATAAAATAGTGGAAGTCAGCAAACAGCCAAGAGCTGCAGAGAAAAAAAATAAAAATAGTCAATAAAAATATTTACTGGGGTCACAGGGACGGTGGGAAGAGCCTCAGAGTGAGCTCCCTGCACCTGTGACAGCTTCTTGGTGCTGGGGCTGTGGAGGCAGCACCATATGGAGGGAGTTCGGTGGAAATCCGGGTGAACCGAGAGCTGGGAGTTCAGCTGAGGTGAGGCAGGATCCGAGGGCACAGGCTGGGGCTGGGGATGGTGCTGGGAGAGCACAGCCAGGGAGATTTCAGCAGCCTGTGGGGTTAATCTGCTGCAGGTGGCTCAGGAGGAGCTCAGGAATCAGCCCTGGGGTTGGGAGCTCACCTGGGAGCACACCTGGGAGCACACCTGGGAGCACACCTGGGAGCACACCTGGGAGCACACCTGGGAGTTAATCTGCTGCAGATGGCTCGGGAGGAGCTCAGGCTCAGCCCTGGGGTGGGGAGCTCACCTGGGAGCACACCTGGATCAGGCATGGCCAGCACACAGCCTATGGGAACTGGGAATATCGGCTGGAGTGCAGGGAACAATCCGCTCAGGGTGCTCCCTTCACACTGCCCTGGCTGTTTGTACATTGCCCAGCTTGGGCTCGTTCTCAGCAGATTAAATTGTATTTGCTGCTTTCCTTCCCTGGGATGGGAACATCAGCACCCGGATCTCAAAGGGATGCAGCACCAGGGACACATCCCAGAGCCTCTGCTTGCACACATTCCCCATTTCCCCAGCTGAAAACTGTGTGCACATCCAGAAACTCCTAAATATTTATCCTGAGCCTCCAATATTCCACCATCCAAACAATGCCCAGAGCTGCTGGGGCAGCCAAAGGTGAACGGGCAGGTTAAGCACTGGCAAGAGGAAGGTTTTTTATTTCAATTTCTTCACTTTAAGTATTTCGGCTGCACTCCCAGTGCCCAAGATGTAGATCTCCATGAGTTTTGACACGAGCTCTTGTTTGGAGAGCTGCTATCAAAGGGCAGCAGATCAGCTCTGGAAGCACTGGGAGCAGCCCACAGCAGCTGAGCACTTACAGGCAGCAGAAAATAGGAAAAAGATGTAGAAAGACATGATCGAGATATTGGGAATTCAAACAAGTCAGCACAGTCTGGAATAGAGCAAAAAGATTAAAAAAAAAATCTTAATGGGAGAAAAATTAAGTAATGGTCACTTAATTTCTTAACATCAACATTTCCAGCTTTAATTAGGACCCAGGGAAATCAAATGTTAGAAACCCATCTGCTTCCAGGCTCCAGAAAGATGAAAACCTTCAAAATTGCCATAAATAATAAACTCCCAGGCTGGCAGCATTTTATTGAGTTCCTCCCCATAGATTTCAGCATATGCCACAACTGCAGGAATGAAATGCACTTGAAAAGACACTTTGCGGGAAGTTGGGTCAGCACATTTAACAATTTAACACCTCAGGGAAGTGGGATTGTTTATTGGGAGAGGAATCCCTGCTCCCCATGAGCTCTGCACTGGAATGATGGAGGTGCCACAGGGACACCCTGATGGGAGTAGGGGTTTTTAATCCCAGAATTATCCCAAATCTCAGCATTTCCATCCCTGGAACTGTTCAGTGTTCAAAGCCAGATGTTTAACCCCAGAATTATCCCAAATCTCAGCATTTCCATCCCTAAAAGTGCTCAAAGCCAGGCTGGAGCAGCCTGGGACAGTGGCAGGTGCCTGCCCATAGCAGAGGTGGCACTGGATGGGCTTTAAAGGTCTTTTCCAATCCAGTTCTGTGAAAAACACACATTTCAGCTTTTTGCAGTGGAAATTTTAAAGCACTACCTGGCTATGCCCCAGAGGCTGATCCCTACCTTTTCCTGAAGCCAAATTTAATTAAATTCTAAAATACTGAGCCTGAAGTTAATCCTGTGTTTTGGTAAGTCCCAAGATATGATTTTCAAAGGATGCAGCGCTGGGAATATTTCTTCCTTTTTTTTTTTTTTTTTTTTTTTTTTATTAATTCCATTTTAAGTCATTACTTCCACTTGAAAAGAAGAATAAGGAAGAGAAACCGCCCACTTTCCTTCAATATTATACATTATTCCATATCCCACTGTCTAAACACTCCCAGCAAGGTGTTGTGATTGAAAAGGAAGTGAAATGTCAGTTTTGGCCAATCTTGTGTTCAGTCTACCACAGAAAGCCTGGCCTTGTGTGAGCTCAGCCTGGAATTCCAGGCATTTATCCCAAGCATTTCACAGCTGCCCTTTGTCTCCCATCAACCCACGGTTTTTTCCTCCTTGCAATTCCACTTTTTTCCCTCCTTGCAATTCCACATTTTTTTCCCTCCTTGCAATTCCACTTTTTTCCCTCCTTGCAATTCCACATTTTTTTCCTCCTTGCCATTCCACATTTTTTCCTCATTGCAATTCCACATTTTTTTCCTCCTTGCCATTCCACATTTTTTCCTCATTGCAATTCCACATTTTTTTTCTCATTGCAATTCCACATTTTTTCCCTCCTTGCAATTCCACATTTTTTTCCCTCCTTGCAATTCCACATTTTTTTCCTCCTTGCCATTCCACATTTTTTTCTCATTGCAATTCCACATTTTTTCCCTCCTTGCAATTCTACATTTTTTTCCTCATTGCAATTCCACATTTTTCCTCTCCTTGCCATTCCACATTTTTTCCTCATTGCAATTCTACATTTTTTTCCTCATTGCAATTCCACATTTTTTCTCCTCCTTGCAATTCCACATTTTTTCCTCATTGCAATGCCACATTTTCTCCAGACCAGCCATTCTTCAACCAGCACTCCAAAAAAAAAAAAAAAAAACTTTCAGGAAAATTTAAGGTGACTTAGAGCTGCAGCATGAGTTATGCTTTCCCATTTCCCTTCACACAGCAGGAAAATCACTTTTCCCCAGTGCTGGAGGTCTCTGTGCTCACAAACACCCTGAGCTGGAATTCAGCTGGAATTCCCAGGAATCCCCAGAGGGATGCAGGGATCATCCCAGGGCTGAGGAGAACCCATCAGGTTTGTTCAGTTAAACACACACCTTGATTTGCCACAGGGAGGATTTGTTAAAAATCACATTCTTCCCTCCCGGTTCCTAAATATTGATGCATTCCCAAGCTGTGGTCCCTAATAGCTGAGTTAGCCACACTCCACAGAGCATCCTGCAGGAAATGCCAACTTTGAGCCTCCTGCTCCCTCACAGATCACAGGCAGTTTTTCTCTGGGTTTTTTTAAACTGGATTTAATTAAATATTGAGTAAAGTGCCACAGCCATCCATCGTGTGCTTTTGAAGGAGAAATTCGGGGATGCACAGTTATTTTGTTCCCTGAGACAAGGAAGAGTCAATATTTAATGTGCCATGAAGGATTTATAAAGAATATATCTTGCAGGAGAGATAAATACGAGGAGACATTTTCATCTCTCTGGGTTGATTCAGTGTCCATCTTTGCAGATTCCAGCTTCTTTAATTATGTAGAGAGAATAGAAGGGATGTCAAGGCTCTGGATGAAAATGTGCCTCCAGAACTATTCCAGGAACCACGAAGGAAGGGAAAGGGTTAAGGCAGAGGAATTGTGACAAATTTGGTGTGAAATGGTTAAATGATAGCATCACAGGAGAATCAGGAATGGGAAAGGAAGGGTTGAATTTCTCAGTGCAAGGGAAATTTGATCCACTCAGAACCATGACCAGAATGGAGGTCAAGAAGTGCTCTTTAATTATAAAAATATACTAAAAGTGTTTTTATAATATAACAGAATGAGCAGCTGGAAATTAGAGGGAATTAAGGTGAATCTGGAACTGGTTTAAGGGGCCCTAAAATGCATCCCGAGCTGGGAGAGGACAAGTCAGGAGATTCACAGCAAAGGGGAGGGAATTTTGCTGCAGGCTCCCCACTCACCTCCTGTGGTTACACAATGAATTATTACTACTACTACTATTATTATTATTATTATTATTATTACTATGAGAAAACAAAACCCAGCCCAGCTCTGAGCCTTGTTATGGCACGGGAAGGAATTTTCAGGGCATCCCCCAGAGCCAGCTCCTCACAGAGGCAGGAGAGCTGATGGGGCTGCATTCTCCAAGCTCATTGCCTATTAAAAAACTGGATTTTTTTTATTTCTGACTAAGCCTAGAAACAGATAATCTCCCGCATGGAACAATAATAGCTTTGACTCTGCCTTTATATAGGTCACGTTGGGAGGCAGGCACGCTCCCCTCCGTATGGCAGCAGAAAATAGCACTTTGTGACACACTGCAACACCTTCGGAGGGCAGGAACAGCAGAACCCCCATCCCTGCTCCCACCAGCCCGAGGCAGCGATCCCAGAGCAGCTGGCAGAGGGAAACCCCATTTCTGGAGAGCAGCACTTGTCCCTGGGGCTATTTCTGGAGGAGGCACCTCGCACAGGCAGCTCTGCGCACACAGAGCTGCACTGAGCCCTGCTCCTTGCCCTGCAGCACCCAGAGCAACCAGAGATCCCTGCTCCCACGGGCAGGAGCGCTGCAGGGCTGTGTGGTGGGTGCTGTGCTGGGGGAGCCCAGGGTAACACCTGAGCATCCCCAGTGATGAGCAGCAGGGCAGCACCCAGGGCTGGGCACGCTCACACACACCCCCAGTGCCCTGCTGGGGCAGGGATGCCACTCACACACTGCTCTCTGCATCTTTACACGGCCTTCTCTCTGCCAAGCTGTTTAAATTCCTTTAAATCCTTCTGATAAGTGCAGAAACCAAGCTGAAACTCGTGCAGGAACTGAAACCAAGCTGAAATTTGTGCAGGAACTCTGCTGCCCACAGGCAGGAGCGCTGCAGGGCTGTGTGATGGGTGCTGTGCTGGGGGAGCCCAGGGTAACACCTGAGCATCCCCCTGATGAGCAGCAGGGCAGCACACTGCAGCACCCAGAGAATCCAGAGACCCCTGCTCCCACGGGCAGGAGTGCTGCAGGGCTGTGTGATGGGTGCTGTGCTGGGGGACCCCAGGGTAACACCTGAGCATCCCCTGATGAGCAGCAGGGCAGCACCCAGGGCTGGGCACGCTCACACACACCCCCAGTGCCACCATAATATTTTCTGAAAAATCCTCTTTGCCCAGGATTTCTTCTCCTGGGAAGCTGAGAAGCCTCAGAAAAGAGCCTCAAAATGTAAACAATAATTATCTGATTGCTTGGAATGTGGTCTGGAGGTTGCTGAACAACAGGTGCATTTTTGATTGGTTCCATGTGAATTGCTTTTAATTAATGACCAATCACCATCAGCTGGGTTGGACTCTGAGTCAATCACAAGCTTTCATTATCATTCTTACTAAGCCTTCTGATGTCTCCTTTCTCTTTCTTTAATATAGTTTAGTATACCAATTTTATTATAAATATATAATATATAATATATAATATATAATATATAATATATAATATATAATATATAATATATAATATATAATATATAATATATAATATATATCAGCCTTCTGAGAACACAGAGTCAAATTCTCTCACCTTGTCCTGGGGACCTCACAAACCCCACACCCCAGTGCCCTGCTGAGTTAGGGATCCCACTCACACACTGCTCACTGCATTTTTAAATGTCCTTCTTTCTGCCAAGCTGTTTAAATTGCTTTAAAGGGACCCTCTGATGAGTGCAGACACCAAGCCTGATGTGCTCAGCCCAGCAGGGAAAGCTGTTACAGGTCTCTCCACGCTCAGACACGCCTTGAGTTTAGATGAACAACAACTTCCTCTTCACTTGGTAAAGCCTGGGTGAAATCATGAAACCAAGACTCAGAACTAAATCAAATTTCCCTCAAAATGTTCCAAAACCCAGCACAGCAGGCATGTGCTCACAGCACAGAGCTGCAGTCACCAGAATGACACTTCTGGATGTACTAAAAATGAATATAACACCTCCAACCCAGCCCAGGCTCCTCTATCCCAGACATTCCCAATCATTTCATGGGACTTCCTGCAGGGAGCTCATGGCTGTGGGGAGGAGAAAAGCTGACATTTCCAGGGATGGGGCAGCCACAGCTTCCCTGAAAAGCTGTTCCAATCCCTGAGAGCCCCAGTGCCACCCCAAGAGCAGCCCAGCCCAGCCCAGCCCAGGGTGATTTATGGCCAGGACTTCACTAATGGTTAAACTTCTCACCAGCCATGACATGGCAGGTCCTGAGCCCCAGTGATCAGCTCCAAAAGCAATGACTGAGCTTGTGAATAATTCAGGGAAGGAAAATCAATCAATTCTGCCCCTTGGAGTCAGGCTCAGAGCTCAGCTGGCAGCAGCAGCTCCTGCTCATGGCAGCCCCAGCACCAGCAGCAGCTCAATTCACTTCTCTGGCGTCCACCAGAGCCTTTCTAAAGCACAACTGGAGCCCTACCACAGGAGAACAGCCCTGGACCTCCCAAAAATGCACATAGATCTGGAGCCCTACCACAGGAGAACAGCCTTGGACATCCAAAAAACCACATAGACCTGGAGCACTACCACAGGAGAACAGCCTTGGACATCCAAAAAACCACATAGATCTGGAGCCCTACCACAGGAGAACACAGGTCTCTCAAAAACCACACAGCCCTGGACCTCCCAAAAACCCTCACTGACCTGGAGCCCTACCACAGGAGAACAGCCCTGGACCTCCCAAAAACCCACACAGACCTGGAGCACTACCACAGGAGAACAGCCTTGGACATCCAAAAAACCACATAGATCTGGAGCCCTACCACAGGAGAACAGCCTTGGACATCCAAAAAACCACATAGATCTGGAGCCTTACCACAGGAGAACAGCCCTGGACCTCCCAAAAATGCACACAGATTTGCGTTTTTCATGAAAACCCTTGCATTTTGTATCAGCCTGGCTGCAGGACTGCACTGCCCCACCTACCAGGGCTGTGGGCCAGAGGAGATTCCTCTGCTCCCAGCCCAGCACTGCTGAGGAGGGATCCAGTTCCACGCCCTGGGAGAATATCAATATCTGTCCTTCACCAAAAAAATAAAAAGGGTGAGTGATCACTCTTTGCCTGACGCCTGCGTGATGAATCTGTGACCCAAAAGCCCTTTGAGAAGAAGGATTGGCCTCAAGTGGGCCATTAATATCAGAGCATTGCAGCTGTGTCAGATGTTACAATATTTAAATGAATAGAATATCAGTTCTTCTACTTAACCAAAATGGTTCTGTACACACAGAGCATGGATGGGGCTGCACAGAAATTCTCCATTTAGGGACAGCCCAGCCAAGGCACAACCCTTCTGTCCTCAGGGCAGGGGGGCACAGAGCAGAGAACAGGCACCTGCAACACAGGGCTTTCACCTAAAATCCCACTTGGGATCTAAAAGTCCCTTCAAGGAGCTATTAAACCATAAAATTGTAATGATCTGACAGTGTTCCAGCACAATAGCCCTTCATCTGCATGAAATCCTCGGTAATAATGTGCTCACTCCCAGCATATCAATGCACAGGTGCCTCCAAAGTTCTGCATGGCAGCACAAGTTTGATAACTCTGGGTTATCTGCAGCTCCTTGCCACGCACTGGAGGGAGGGAGCTCCGTGGGTGTCTGGAGCACATTATTAATGGCACAACAATTCAGAAGCTGCAAGGAGCACAGCAGATTCCCTGGAGCTGTTTTTAATGCCTTCCCAGGCATCCCCCTCAGTGCCAGCAGAAAGATAAACTTGTTTTAAACTCATTATCAGCAGGGGAATCCCAGCGACCTTCAGTGCTCCAAGCCTTACCTGAATGCACAGGTAGCACCTCCAGGAAGGACAGAGGGCAGCAAACAGCAAAGCCAAGCCCCTCCCAGGCCCAGCTGAGGCTGAGGATGAAGAAATGAAATAATTTCTGGGGTTCTGCCCCAGCTGGGTGCCTGCCCTGCCCAGCCCAGCAGCTGCATTATTGTCATTATTATTTCTCTCAGCCTTGGCTCAGTCCCAGCCAGGTGAGAGAAATAAAGAATCCACCCAGCCCTCAGATACTTTGAGCTAAAAAAAAAACAAAAACAAGCCCAGATTTCAGTCAGAGCCCCTGGGAGGAACCTCCCAGACAGCATCAATGCAGGTGCCACAGGAGCAGGTTCACAAATTGCATCTAAACACACTTAGGCTTATTATAACCTAAAGATCAGCTGGGAAGAGGCAGGAATAAGCTGATTTTCACAGACACACAGCCACTGACAGCCCCTGGGGATCCTGGCTCACTCAGGGATGGCACGGTCAGGTCCTTGCTTCTCCAAATGCATCCCAAGGAAAGCAGGGTCAGCGAGGGGATGCTGAGGGATGCTCACCCTGCAGAGCTGCTCACAGAGCACCAGGCACATCCCAGAAGCAAATCCAGGATCCTTCTTGCTGTGGTGTCAGTGGGACATTGCCCACACAGTGTTTGGGGACAAAAATGGACAGAGGGCAGAGCCACCAGGGGGACATGTCCCTGTTCAGTGCAGGGAGCCCTGGGAGACACAGTGAGGGGTTCTGGGGGTCTGGGGGCAGCTCTGCCTCTCCAGAACACAAACTCTGGGCCAGGCTTCCAGCAGCCAGCGGGGCTCTGAAATCCTGATCCCAGTGCATTCCACACGTGCCATGAAATCCTGATCCCAGTGCATTCCTCACATTCCATGAAATGCTATTCCAGTGCATTCCTCATATTCCATGAAATCCTGATCCCAGTGCATTCCTCATATTCCATGAAATCCTGATCCCAGTGCATTCCTCACATTCCATGAATTCCTGATCCCAGTGCATTCCTCACAATCCATGAAATGCTATTCCAGTGCATTCCTCACATTCCATGAATTCCTGATCCCAGTGCATTCCTCACATTCCATGAAATCCTGATCCCAATGCATTCCTCACAATCCATGAAATCCTGATCCCAGTGCATTCCTCATATGCCATGAAATCCTGATCCCAGTGCATTCCACACCTGCCATGAATTCCTGATCCCAGTGCATTCCTCACAATCCATGAATTCCTGATCCCAGTGCATTCCTCACATTCCATGAAATCCTGATCCCAGTGCATTGCACACACACTCAGCAGCATCTTCCCCTGTCTGGGGATGTGCTCAGGGGCTGGGGATATTATCCAATATTATTTACCACAGTTATTAACCACCCACAAAGGCCAGTGGTGCAAAATACACAATTTCCCAGGATTTTTCCCTTTGGAGCAGAACTCAGGATGTGAACTCAGCCCTGCTCCACCACTGCAGTGGATGCAGGTTTTAATTAAGTGCATCATTGATGAAGGGCAGGATGCAAAACAACCCTGAGCAAATGTCACAGTCCTTGGGACAAAAAAAAACCCCGAAAAACTGGGAGAATTCTTCTCTGAATCAACCCAGACTGGCTTGGGATAAAACAAATGAATGAAAGTTGGAGCTTGCTGGGTAAAAATCCCATTTAATTTAAAAGATGCTTTCAAAGTGTGACCCCCAGAGCCGCCCTGCCTGTGCCTCAGCCCAGGCACTGTGTCTGTCTTGGCTTCTCGTGGTTGGTTCCATGTGAAAGGGAGCGGATATGCCATGTCTGATATTCCTGAGGACACAGATATCCAAGGGAAAATTGTAAAAATGTATTAGAACTCAGCAAAGAGACCCAGGGTCAAGGAAGCAACACAAGAATGCAATAAAATAGAGCGAGAATTAAATTACTGCAAGCAATTTCTACATCTCAAGAGCTGATGTAATGACAAAATCATAGGCATGCACCAGCATTACACAGAAGTTAAGACTGATAATAAATCTTCATCTTTAATTTCTCTTAGATTTACTCATCTAAATGAGCAAGCGCTTGGAATTTGGCCCAGACCAGGATCCCAAGCCAAGAAAACCTCAGGCTCTGGAGCTCAGTGGCTCTCAGCTGTGCATTTTGCACCTTGCAGGGGACAGGATGGAGGGTGAGGAAGATGAGAAACCCTTCCCCAAAATCCCTCCCAGGGTTCATTCTCAGACCTCTTCCACTCCCTCCTTGCTCTCCTCTTGCCCATTTCCCACCCCGGTGATGGTGTTCACAGGGCTCTGATGTTGAGGGAAGAGACCAAGATCTGACTCCATGTTTCAGAAGGCTGATTTATTATTTTATGATATATATTACATTAAAACTGTACTAAAAGAATAGAAGAAAAGGTTTCATCTCAGAAGGCTGGCTAAGCTAAGAATAGAATGGAAAGAATAAATTACAAAGGCTCTGTCCCAGACTCTCTGTCCGAGCCAGCTGGCTGTGATTGGCCATTAATTAGAAACAACCCCACGAGACCAATCCCAGATGCACCTGTTGCATTCCACAGCAGCAGATAACCATTGTTTACATTTTGTTCCTGAGGTCTCTCAGCTTCTCAGGAGGAAAAATCCTAAAGAAAGGATTTTTAATGAAAAGGTGTCTGCGACACACCCCCAAGTGCCTGTCCTGGAATGAATCACCCCTGAGGATGAGGAGCCCTGGGAGGAGGCACAGGGATGATCCTGGTGGGGATTTTAGGGCTGGTTCTCACCCAGCCAGGCCTCCAGGGCTTGGGATGCCTTCCAGGAGGAGAAAACTTCCAGGGTGAACTCCAGAGAGAAAACAGACTCCAAATTAGGTTTGGGGTTTCAGGAAGAAGGAGTGGATGAGCTTGTTTTATTGGGTAATATCTGAAAGGCTGCAGGGCTGGAGGGCTGAAATATGTGCTGATCCTGTCCTTGACAAATGGTTCATATTTCCTTCAGAGTTGAGTTTCTGCCAACAGCTCCTGTACCACAGGGTTAAACTTCAAAACACAGAGCAGGAAAAAATGTTTTTTGGTGGTTCCTTGAAGACCTATAAAACACAGGCCAAAATCCACCCATGAATCAAGTTCTTGAGCACTTTGTTCCTCTGAAAATTCATCCAATATCTGCACAAACCTGGGCTTGAGCACAGCCAAGGGAGCCATTGCTATCATTTGATAACTAATGATAAGCCCTTTATCCCAGCAGGGATTGAGAGGATCAGGAGTGAGACGGGTTCTGAGGATGCTGATTTGAACCCTAACCTGACAGCTGACCCCAGAGCTGAGGAGAGCCTGAGATTTACAGCTCACAGCACTCAGGATGAGCCTTTTGTCTTTGGAGAGATGGGGTTTAATCTTAACAGCAGGGTTCTGTGGCCAGGCCTGGAAACAGCTCCTAAACCTGGAGCTGTGATGGTCACATTGTCCCAGGGGGTGACACAGCCCAGGGACATCAGCCCTTGTCCTGAATCCACATCCAGCCCCTCCAAGGTGCAGATCCCAGCCAGCACAGGTGGCTCTGCTCCCTGAGGTGTCCCCCAGCGCTGCAGGGCCCCAGGGATCTCCATGTCCATCCCTTCCATCCCTCCTGCTCCCTGAGGTGTCCCCCAGCCCTGCAGGGCCCTGACAGCTCCATGTCCATCCCTTCCATCCCCTCCTGCTCCCTGAGGTGTCCCCCAGCGCTGCAGGACCCTGGCAGCTCCAGGTCCATCCCTTCCATCCCCTCCTGCTCCCTGAGGTGTCCCCCAGCGCTGCAGGGCCCTGACAGCTCCATGTCCATCCCTTCCATCCCCTCCTGCTCCCTGAGGTGTCCCCCAGCGCTGCAGGGCCCCAGGGATCTCCAGGTCCATCCCTTCCATCCCTCCTGCTCCCTGAGGTGTCCCCCAGCCCTGCAGGGCCCCGGCAGCTCCAGGTCCATCCCTTCCATCCCCTCCTGGTCCCTGCCCTGTCCCAGTGTCACACCCTGACCCAGCCCTTCCTCCCTGTGCCCCCCAGGCTCCCTCAGCCCAGTTTGGGGTCCCCAGGTCCCCATTTTGAGCCCAAAGCTGTGATTCCCTGGCCCACAGCCGCTGCCCCCTCTGCAGCCATCTCCAAATGAGCCCCTGTGGCCCCAGCACCGAACACTGAACCCACCTGAGGGTGATTGTCCCCAAATGCACCCAAATTCACAGAGCACTCCTCAATAAATGCCTTCCCCTCCTCTGTGGTATTTTTATAAGCTGCATCTCAAGTGCCTTTCTGGTGCATCCTGCCATGCAGAATGAAGGAACACCAGACATGGATATAACACTGCAACAGATGCTCCTACCACCCAAATGAATAATTTCAACATTAATTCAAAACTCTTTAGAACAGCCAGGATGGCAACATGCAGAGGATTATCAGCCAAGGGAAGAGAGGTTTAATGTATGCAGGTAAAGGGAAATTTGGTTTTTGTTAGCACCAATGAACTGAGTTCCTACAGGTCAAATCTACAGCAGGCGTTTCCTACAAGAAGAAAGGTGGAGGTTTTATCTCCATTTTGATATCTATAGCTAATTCCTGTAAATGCCATTAGTTTTGGTGCCCTAACCAAATTAATCCCAGTTCACATTCAGCAATCAAACCTTTTCCATCAGATGCTGGGAGCTAAAGAGGTAATCGAGTGCCATCAGTGGCTTGACTGGGGTTTGGAGCCATGGGGATGGAGCCCTGCTGGAGCCAGGCTGCTGCCTGATGGAGGAGCTCCCTGCTGCTCCCCAAATCCCAAAATCAGCACTCTGGGGAGCCCAGGAGTGCTCCCCTTCCAGCAGGCTGCTCCTGCCTCACCCAGCCTTCCCAGCAGATTATCACACTCAGATTTCTCTGAGGCCATCTCCTTCCATTCTCCAGATCAGGTAAAGAGGATGTGCTGCTCCCAGAGGATGCAAATCTCCCTCTCCTTATCACCCTTCCCCAGCCAAGTACAAAACTCTCATTCACTGCCCATTATCCCAACACAAAGTCAGAGGAAGAAACCCTGCCAGGTGCTTCAATGGGCTCGTGTTAGATGCAGGGGAAAAGAATTTTTAACCCAAAAGGAGGCATTTGGGTTTTATCCTGGTGCTCTGGCCAAAGGCACAGCTCCTCCACTGCCATCCCAGCTGCTTCCCCTCAATTCCAGACAAATTTCTTCATCCCAGCAATCTGCGGAGTGACCCAAGCTGGGGGAAGAGTGTGAGGCACGAGGACACTCCCTGCCCTTGTGTTTGATGGGGATCAGAATTGCAAAAGTGCCTTTGGTTATTGGCTGCTGTCAATCAATGACAGCCCCAATTACAACGACAGCAAAGGGAGCACGTGGCCACCAATAAATTTACAGGGATTGATTTTCACATACCAGCACAGCAATAATGCAGCCTCCCATCCAAGGAGCCCTTATTAGCCAGGCAGGCTATGCAGCAGTAAAACACAAAATTGCACTGAACAGGAATGTAATCCCCACGGACCCTCTCCTTCCCCACCACATTTTAGTTCAACATCGATTTTTTTATGTTGAACAAACACATCATGAGGCTGAAATGAGATAGGTGGATTCATCTTGAGCCTTTTTCTGCTTAAAAAAAAAAATAAAAATGTCTAGGAACAAGGTGAGAGAGCCCTGTAATTACTGCTCCAGGATTCATTTCATTCATTTGCAATGCAGCTCCCTCCTGACCTTCCTGCAGACACACCACAACATCAGCCTGGCTTACTCCACCTGCAGTGGGGCAAGTTTCAGGGCACTGGAGTGAACTGGAGCTTGAGAACCTTGAGAACTTTGAGAACCTGCAGTTTTTATTGCTGCTGTTACCTGGTTTTGCTCAGTATCCCTTGCCCCTCATCTTCCCCCACAGCATCACCCCAGGAAGCAGCTCTAGGTACAGGGGCAGAGGGAGCTGCAGGAAGGAAAGGGCCCTGGTTTCCACCCCCAGAACCCTGGGGGAAAGCTGGAGCACCACATTTGTCTGCAGTTCTGCAGCACTGAGCTGCAGCTCGCAGGTCCTGGCAGGGCAGGGAGGATGAGCCACCTCGCTGGCTCTCAGTGACAAAAATGCACTCGGGTCCCACTCACTGCTCAGCTCCTGCTTGGCTCTCAAACTGCCCAAATATCAGCAGGTACTGAGGAGGAGGATGGGGACAGTGGAGTCTCATCCTCCCAGCACTGCAGCTCCAGCTGCTGACATCTCCCAGCAATGATTGCAGTGAAGCAGGTCCTGCACATCTCCCAGCACAGGCTGGTGGCAGTGAGGCAGGTCCTGAGGCTTTTGGCATTCTGTTTTAATGCTCCAGAGAGTGAATTCATCAGGAACAAGAAAAGCAGCAAACCCTAGAAAGCACCAGACATTTCTAACCTGAGTGACAAGCACTGAGCACTGTCACAGACAGCTTTTCATGAAAATCCTTTCCTTAGGATTTTTCCTCCTGAGAAGCTGAGAGGCCTCAGGAACAAAATGCAAACAATGGTTATCTGCTGCTGTGGGATGCAACAGGTGCATCTGGGATTGGTCTCATGTTGGTTGTTTCTAATTAATGGCCAATCACAGTCAGCTGGCTCGGACACAGGGCCTGAGCCACAAACCTTTGTTATCATTCTTTCTTTTCTATTATATTCTTAGCCAGCCTTCTGATGAAACCTTTTCTTCTATTCTTTTAGTATAGTTTTAATGTAATATATGTCATAAAATAATAAATCAAGCCTTCTGAAACATGGAGTCGGATGCTCATCTCTTCCCTCAACCCAAAACCCCTGTGAACACTGACACAGAGCACTGGAGGACTGGAACACAACCAGTGACAAACACGAGGGGCTGGTGGCCCTGGAGCAGCCTCAGCATCCCTGAAGGGTCATTGTGCTGGATCTGAAACTGGAGGGGTTTCAAACCACGTTTGCCTCATTCTGCAGCCCCAGTTACTGCAAATTCCAGCAAAGCCTCGTTATCCTTATTGCCCAAACCCAGCCCAGCTCACCCAGCACTGCCACTGCACCACCAAACCAGGACACGCTGCCAGCACGTGGCTCCTGCTCATTCCCACCCCTGCCCAAGGTATTTTTATAACCAGCACATCCCCACCTTGCCCAAGGCAGGAATGATCCCCTCCTGCCCCAAACAGCCCCAGCAGAGCCCTTCTGCAGCCCTGGGGTGTTTGTGGGCACAGCCAGGGCTTTCTCCCCTTCTTGGGACCTGCAGAGCTGAGCCAGGGATCCATCAGACCCAGCAGCACAGCATCCCTCTGCAGCAGAGGGAACAGGCTTTATTTTAAGTAGAGCAATCCTTTCTTTTGTCACTGGAGTGGAGTTTTAAAATGTCTCTCTTGTAAATGTGCCAAAAATAAGAGCATAATTTATTCATTTCCTCTATGTGCATTTTGTTCCTGGTTATCTTTCCAACTCCTTGACTGCTGTGAAAAGTTAAAAAAGGGAAGAAAAGGAAAAAAGCAACTCTAAAGGTTAAAACTTTGAGCCAATTTCAGCTTCTACATACATTAGAACAGTGTATTTTTCATTCATTCCTCCTGGTGACATTTCAAGCTTTGTTACAAATCAATCAGCATTTCCAAAAGCATTTGGAGAAGCAGGAAACTATAGTGGCTACAAATCCTACAACATCTATTATTCTTGCTATTTCACTCGTTTGGATGAAAAACATTTCAAAGGTTATTTTAAAAGAAGCAAGGATTTGTCTGAAGTTTCAGGACAGACAAAAGACTTCTGTGCCATGTTTCAGCAGCAGAATAAACTTTAGCAATATACACAGAATTTATTTCATCATGAATTTGGTCAAGCATTCAAAAGAATGGAGCCTGGAAGAGAGGGAAGAGATACAAATAAAGAAACTCTGTGTGATGTGGAAATACTGGGAAATAGGCAATGTACCTAAAAGTCATAAAAGGCAGATTTAAAGTGGAGGTTCTGGAAGATTCCTTCAGTGTGGTATTTATCACCCAAGGCCACAGAATCATTAAGGATGAAAAAAACCTTCAGGGTCATCAAACCCAACCTTCACACCACATCTCAAAGTGCTGCATCCACTTTTTGAACGCTTCCAGCGAGGTGACTCCAGCCCTGCCCTGTGCAGCCATTCCGGTGCTCAATCAGCTCTTTCAGGGAAGATTTTTTCCCTGCTATCCAACCTGAACCTCAGCACCAATTTATTGCAGTGCCCAAGGAAGGAGCAGCTCAGCTCCTGCCAGCCCAGTGCGGTGCCAGGGGTGTCCCTGGCAATCCAACCCAGCTGGGTTCCCTTCCCAAGGCACCAGTGCCACGTGTCCTGTGGGATGGGACACAGGGCTGCCCTCAGCCTGGAGGGCATCTCCATGGGCACAGCCTGCCCGGGGTTCCATCAGGGAACAATTGCCACCGTTTGTGTGGGAAACTCGAGGGGAACAACCTCCAGTCAGGATCAGAGAGGGAACTGTGCCTGGGAGAGGACAAGGAGGAGGAAGAAACCCTCAAACCTGCACCCTGCCAGCCTGGAAAGCCCTTGCTGCCGTCCACCATCATGTACCCATCACGTCCCCACTTTGTGCCCACTTTGTGCCCACTTTGTACGCAGCCAGGCTGAGCAAACCCAGCCGCCCTGGAGACAAGGAAAACCCCTCCCCAGATGACACATCTCCTGGTTTTGCCCAGCCCCAGGCCAGCAGAGAGCAGCTGGAATCCCTCTGTGCCCAGCCTGGCAGCCGAGCACGGGAGCAGGACAGAGGTGCCACAGCATGGACCAGCTCCAGCTCACGGCTGTCACTCCTGGTTACCATCACGGCAAAGGAGAGGGAAATCCGGGCCTCAGAGTGACATTGTGCTGTGTCTGGAGTCTGGGCAGCACCAGGATGAGGCTGAGAAGCTCCTTTTGCACGGGTGATGAGCAGCTCTTCCTCATCTCCCGTTTGCTGCCACGGTCTGTGCACAAATCCCAAACAGGACAGGACTGCTGGGACTGCCTTGAGCTGTTGGATTTTCCAGCATCAGCCTCATTCCATGGTGATGGCAATGGGAAGCTGCCAGCAGCTCACAGCCCAGGCAGCAGACACAGAACTCAATGTCACAACTCACTTTAAAAGTTTTTTGCCCAATCACACAAAGAAAAGCACATTGACAGTATTTATATCTGTGTAGTATCTATTCTATATTGACAGCAGTTCCATCCAACCACTATTAGCACAGGTACCTTTGGTTAAACAATGCTTGCTTATTTCAAATACAATACCTGCTTGTGAGCCTTAAAACACAACGCACAGAGCTCCATTATTAAGCTTAGAACTTCCCAATATCTCACTAGATAAACTTTTCTGTAGCTTAGGGAGTTATTCTAGACAAGCCTTAATACACAGACCATTGTTCTATTTGTCCTTGCCTTTCTACTTTTTACAGAATTTTTCTGCAAAAATTTTCTGCATTTAGGAGGGAAGTAAAGGCAAAAATCTTACAAAATTCCATTACCCCACATTCTTTTCTGCTGACCAATCTCATGGCTGCTGCTTAGCTCCAATCACAGTTTTGCTGTCTCTGCCCTTTGCAGCTTTCCCAAACCCCTCTGATTTTATGAATTCCCACAGGCTCCCCAGGCCAGGCTGGGATGGAGCTGCCCCAGCCCCAGGGGGAGATGGATAATGAATGTTAAAGTGACACAAGGTCACACAGCAGAGCTTTGGGCTGGAAAATGGCAATTCTGGGCATTCTGTACAAGGGTCCCAGCCCTGTGCAGCTCCTTCAGCCACTGGGATGCTTCTCAAACTCCCACAGACAGATATTGCTGTGGAAATCAAAAACTTCTGCTTCCAGCATTCTCTAACCTGTCCAAATGGATGCTCTCACATCCCAGGCTGTCTTTGCCTCTCATCCAAACTCAGATGAGGAAGAAATTCCACTCTGCACCTCATGACTCAGCAGGAGGGTCTCCCTGACCCTTTTGGCTCTTTAGTCTCTGCGTAAATCACTTTAAATCAATTCTAACTCCATTTTCCTTTGCAGAATTCATCCATGCAGTAATGAATAAGAGTAAAACTAGCCATCAAACTTTGCTCAATCACACTCTGACAAATTTAAATTAAATCTGCTTCTGCTCATACCTTTGCCTGGGATTCTTTAGCCGACAGGAGTCACTCATCTGTGACACAAGGTATGGGCACAGCTGAAGCAGCTCCACCACCAGCAATGGGCAAAATAATAATAACTCATGGTTAGGAGAAAAGCTAGAAATTTAAAAACTCTGCACAGATGCCTCTAGCAGGTTCCTGCTTGTCTTTATGGTTTCACCAGAGCTATTTCTGTTCCAGGATGTTATATTTGTAATATTTTTTTTATTATGTAGGAAACAGCTTATTTGATCAATTTGCCCTATTTTTTTCTGTTCATGAATTTAGTGGGAGGTTAATCATTTCCCTGGGTTTACTAGAAATTACCTGCCAGATATAATTGCAGTAAATAAAACTCTCTCTGGAGCTCGGGCTCGTGTGGCCCAGAACAAATGCCTGCAATTACTGCATTTGTGGAGCATGAGCTCAGCAGAGCAGGAACACGGGCAAGGAAATGAGTCTGGGCTCTTAGAAGGCACCTGAGGGGTGAAAGCACAGTTCCCTGGCAGTGGTCAGCAAATCCCCACGGATGCTGGGCTGATGCTGCCTGGCTGTGCTGGCACTGCCCTGTGCTGCTCCCTGCACATCCCTGTGTGCTGGCAGCAGGGCTGGCACTGCCAGGCCCCACCAAGGGCTCAGCAGCTGCTCAGAGCCCCTTGAGCCTCCCCACACCCAGCACAGCTCTGGCATTTCCCCTGAATTTACTCTTTTCTGCCATAGCTTGAGCCACCCTGCTCAATCCTTCCTGCCTCTGCCACTTGTTGAGAGCTCTGGCTCACACAGACACCTCTGAAAAATGCTCAGGGAGGGCTGGGCAGGGGCTCAGGGCACCCCAAAATCTGAGGAAAAGCTGCATTTGTGCCTCCAGCCTCTGCTGTCCCTCAGGACCCTGAGATCAGCTCTGATGGGTGGGGGCAGCAATGGATATTATGGAAAAATGGATAAATGAGGAATTTTTGCTAATTAAGATGAACATTTCTTTGGGAAACATGCCCCTGCATTTCTCTCAACGCTGCACAGTAAAAGGCACACACAAGCAAGGCAATTTCCTACAGGTCCCAGTCCGCAATTTAAAAAAAAATCCCTTTTAGTGTTATTCCTAATACATACTGCTTTTAGATGCTGAGCAGAGTGACTGGGAAATACTCAGTGTTCTTTATTGACTTCCTAAAGCAAAAGCCTCCAAATCCATCCCCCAGCAAGAGGCATCTCTGAGGTTACAGATCCCTGCACTCCCATTGCAATCATCCCTTTCACATTAAAAAATAATGAGCTTCATCTCATTTGCAGATCCTTAAAAGCACCGAGCGCTGTGGTCACTTGGCAATGGGAGCATCTCATAAATAGTAAATGAAAGCAAAGCTCTCTTACCTTCCCCTGCAGCAGGGCTGGGAGCTGGGCAGTCCCACAGGGCAGCAGGGTCCTTTCAGGAGCTCTCATTGCAGAATGGCTGAAATTCCTGCCCAGGGAGGCTGACAGAGGCTTCTGCAGGACATTGACAATGTTTGTTTCACTGTTCCCATCTTGATAAACCTCTCTGTAAATGCAATTCTTTCTCACAGTGGAGAAGTGCCAGAGCTCCTGGTAAAACCCAAATCAGTCATTTTTATGGGGAACCTGCACAAATGCCTGTTTCACCAAAGAGGGAATTTGGGAAGCATCTACAGCTAAGCAGAACAGAGCAGCTCGCTGAAATGGGTGCCTAAAGGCAGCTGCAACCAGAGAAATGAGATCTATAATACGAGGCTTTGCCAAAAAAATAGACTTCTCTGTTTTCCCCCCTCTTCCTAATATACTTGTGCACTTTCTTTTGTAATAAAACCTCCGTAGAACAGGCAGTCCCTCATTCTGGATGTGTGTGTTGTGCCAAAGCTGTGGTCCAGCAGTGAGGTTACTGCAATAATGTGCTCAGGACATCAAGAATAAACCTTTTGGGTTTGGTTTTTTTTTTTTTTTCTTTTTTTAAATAAATCCATAAGTCTAAAAGGCCTTTAAAATTTAGTATATATGAAACCAATTGAATTTTATAGGAGCAGGGTGTATAGGAGCTGCTCCTGCAGCCATCTTATCATTCCTCAGCGAGGGATAATGCCCTGTTAAGTGCTAGTAAATGCTTTAAAGAGGGATGATGCTCTGTTAAGTTCTAGTAAATGCTTTAAAACACACAGGAGCCTCACAGATATTTTACCATTCTGTTGGGTTTCACCTTGGCCAGTGCTCTGGCATCCCTCATGTACAACCAGGGCCACCGTTGGCTTCCTGGCATGGGCTCCCAGGTCAAAAGCAGAGGGGTTTGGGTAGGGTTTTGGCAGGAACGTGGTGTGCGGGTGCTCAGTGACCCTGCTGGGATGGTGGACACCCACCCCAGGCCCAGCACACTCACACAGAGGGCCCTTGGCCAGCAGGAGGTTCCACATGGAATCCCCAAGCAGCCAGGCCAGGGGAGGCAGCTCTGCCCAGCCACAGCACATGGCCACACTTCCATCCCACCCATAAAAACCCTTAGAGGTGTTTTAATAACTCCCAGAGTTGGGTGATCAACCAGGCTTGGGTTGGTAACTCCAAATCTTTGGGTTCAGCCCTGCCACAAACTCCTGAATTTGGCAAAATACACTTTCTGCTCTGCTCTCCATGGGCCAGGTGCCCACAGAAGCTGCTCCATCCCTGGCAGTGCCCAAGGGCAGGCTGGGCAGGGCTTGGAGCAGCCTGGGACAGGGGAAGGTGGCAACCATGGCAGGAGGTGGAATGAGAAGGGTTTTAAGGTCCCTTGTGGCATTCACATTCTCTGGAAAAATCCCTTTGCCCAGGGTTTTTCTCCTGGGATGCTGAGAAGCCTCAGATAAAATGAAAACAATAATTGTCTGATTTGCTTCTCCTGTGTTTTGCTGCTTTGGAATGTGGCTGGAGATTGTTTATCCACAGGTGATTGTTCCATTGGTTTCATGTGAGTTGTTTTCACTCTTTGGCCAACTGGGGCTAAGCTGTGTTGGGACTCTGGAAGGAGTCATGAGTTTCATTATTATCTTTTCAGCCTTCTGTAAGTATCCTTTCTGTATTCTTTAGTATAGTTTAGTATAGTATAGTATAGTATAATATAATATAATATAATAAATATAATATAATATAATATAATATAATATAATATAATATAATATAATATAATATAATATAATATAATATAATATAATATAATATAATATAATATAAGATATGATATGATATGATATGATATGATATGATAATGAATTAGCCTTCAAGAACATGGAGTCAGATTCATCATTCCTCCCTGCCACAGGGGTCCCTGTAAATACAATAATCCCTCCCAACCCAAACCATTCCATGGTCCATGGATGGGGATGGAGGGATGCTGAAACACAACACAACCATCACTGGTGGGCTGTGAAGGGCCTCTATGCCCTGGAATAAAACCATAAAAACCTCAGCAAAAGCAGGAGCAGGGCAGGAGCTGGAGGGGCTGCAGGGAGCTGGGGACAGCCAGGGGCTCCAAGGGCTGCTCTGCTCTGGGATTCAGCAGCACAGCCCTGCTCTGCACTCATTCCTGGAGCATTATCTGCAACCAGCACATTCCCTTTGATTGACTTCACCTCATGGAAAAAAAACCTTCTAAGAGTTCCTGCTGCTTTTACAGAATACTTGTATTTATTTAGTAAAATAATTGGAAATCTGCTTTTTGGTTGGGTACAAAGGCATTTCCTAAGGCCCATGTTCTTAAAGTGGGATGAGAACAGTCCCAGAACCTGTCTGTCTCTCACAGTTTCTACTGTGAGCAGCACGAAAATGAACCATTGTTTTAAATTACTGTGGCTGAAGGAACCCATATTTTTGTTGTCAAAATCTTAAATTGACTCTGCCACAACACTCCATATGTTCCGTTGCCCTAGATTAAAAGACCAGACAAATTCTAATTTCTGCAGCCGGGGTTGTGTCCCTCCAGCCGCCCTTTTGGAAGAGCCGTGCTCCAGCCTGGGAGCTGCTCTGGCAGAGCTGCCAGGGCATCACACACAGCAGGAGCAGGGTGAGAGGGGAGAGGTGGCTCGGAGGCTTTGTCCCCCCTGCTCAGTAACACGGGGAAGAGGCTGTGCCCATGGTAATTAGCTCAATTTGCAGCCTGAGCTGTGTAAGTGGCAGTTTGATAACCTTGGCTGGTGAGGGGTGGTGGGAGCAGGGGATGGAGGCGGGGATGGGGTGCAAGGAGCAGCCTGCGCTGCCCCAGGTGCTGCCCCATGGCAAAGCTCAGGCCCTGCTGCACGTCTGCAACCTCAGGTTCCAGCAGGAGCTGAGTTATGCTCTGCGTGGCAGGAGAGCCCAACAATCCAATCTGCTCCCTGAGAGAGCAGCAGAATCACAAAATCCCAGATTGGATGGATTGGAAGGACCCTAAATCCCCTCCAGTGCCATCCCTGCCATGGCAGGGACCCCTCCCACTGTCCCAAGTGCTCCAGCCCCAATGCCCAGCCTGGCCTTGGGCACTCCAGGACTCCAGGTGTCACCGTGATATTTTATGAAAAATCCCTTCACCAGATTTCTTCACCTGGGAAGCTTCAGCTTCTCCATGGTTTTCTTCTCTGGAATGTCATTTGGAGAATTGTTTACCCAGCATGTGAATTGTTTTTAATTAATGGCAAATCACAGTCAGCTGTGTCAGACTCTGGTCAGTCATGAGTTTTTACTAATCATTCTTGTCTGGCCTTCTGATGTCTCCTTTCTCTCCTTTAGTATAGTTTTAGTATATAATTTTCTTATAATATAATAGCATAAAATAATAAATCAGCCTTCTGAGAACTTGGGGTCAATTCTCATCTCTCACCTCATCCTGGGGACCCTCCCAACAACACCCCAACATCCAAGGGCAGCCACAGCTGCTCTGGGCAACAAGAGGGAAACACTTTTTGACCTTTCTGGTTCAACACTGCATAACCCCAAGGCTTGGGGTGCCCCTGAAGCCATACAGGGCCATGGAGAGCAGTGGGTGTTGGGCTGAGGCTCTGTCCCAGCCAGGTGGGATGAGCTGGAATTGCTGAGATTCCCTTTGGGAGGAAACTATCACTGCTACTGCTCATGGAAACCTCACACACACAGCTCTGCGCTCACTGCTGAGCGCATCCTCAAACATTCCCTCTGAAAACAGGCGTGTGAGGAAGGGAAAACTCCCACAAAGGAGCAGGGGAAAAAATTCCTACAACGGAGCAAGGAGGAAAATTCCTACAAAGGAGCAAGGAGGAAAAAGGTCAACTTTTCTGGGTGATTTTAATTATCGTGGAGACTGGTTTGGGTTGGACCTCTCAGATCATCTCATTCCACCACCCTACCATTTTCCTCTGACTAATTAGAAGATTTTCTCCTCTGACTAATTAGAAGATTATTCATTGGTATCAAACCACCCCATCCAACAAGGTTTGCAAGACTCAGCTGAGTATTGATAATTTATTTGTGTTTATGTAGGACACCCAGCAGTAACATTGACATTTCTAATGTGTTTGGAGCATTAGACAAACAGAGGGATTTTTGCCTGCTTAGCATTACACATTATGCATCTGTCCTACACTGTGCCAGCTTTCCCTGCTGCTGGATTTTCACAGTGGTAGGAAATAACAGGGATAAAGGGATTAAAAAGCAATGATTTTCAGTAAAGCCTTATAGGACATGTCTGCTATGATCTCAGCTTACTTGTCTTCTCTACACCACTAAAACACTCTCATAGTAGACAGATTTATGGCTTAAATGCGGACAAGTGTGCGAAATAAATATTTTGCTTATAGCTTCCACACCCTTTCAAACGTTCCCTGTGATTATAATGGCTTCTGAAGTCTCTTTCCAAGGGGGTGATTTGCAGTTCAGAAGTTAAAATCAGGGCCCTCCTCTGGCCCCGGTGCCAGCTAAAGGTCATGATTGAAGCGTGGTGTTTAGCAATTCCAAATAATTGTGTCCAGACTTCAAACACGCCGGGCTTTGTCACAGCTGCCACACAAGGTCAGGCTGAATTTCAATTCTGTTTATCTTTGTATTAATAGAGCTACAGCTCATGTGAAATACAGTGCTCAGAGCAGGGGCTGTGCTTCCTCCCAGGGAGAAAGGCCATGGGGGCTCTGGGGACTGAGAGACTTTATCCAGGCAAGGGAGGGAAATTCAAAGGCTGTGAGCCCTCATTTCACAGAGAGGAGCAGCTGTACAGCTCAGCTGAGGTGTCGCAGGCATCTTTTCATTAAAAAGCCTTTCTTTAGGATTTTTCCTCCTGAGAAGCTGTGAGGCCTCAGGAACAAAATGCAAACAATGATTATCTGCTGCTGTGGGATGCAACAGGTGCATCTGGGATTGGGCTCATGGGGTTGTTTGTAATTAATGGCCAATCACAGTCAGCTGGCTTGGACTCTCTGTCCGAGACAGAAGCCTTTGTTATCATTCTATTCTATTCTATTCTATTCTATTCTATTCTATTCTATTCTATTCTATTCTATTCTATTCTATTCTATTCTATTCTATTCTATTCTATTCTATTCTATTCTATTCTTAGCCAGCCTTCTGATGAAATCCTTTCTTCTATTCTTTTAGCATAGTTTTAATGTAATATATATAACAAAATAATAAATCAGCCCTCTGAAGCATGGATCAGACCCTCATCTCTTCCCCCATCCTGAGACCCCTGTGAACACCGTCCCACTGAGGCTGTGCCCGTGTGTGTGACAGACCCAACCACTGAACCAACCCCTCCAGGGTGAGAAAACTCCAGGTTCCTCCTGTGGCAGCTCCCTCTGTGTCCATGCCAGCCCAGGGATGTGAGCTCCAGGAACTGTCACCCCCCCTGCACACAGGGGACAAGCTTACAATTAAAGTGATTTCTGTAAAACAGATTTACCGCTGTACCTGCCCCAAAGGGTCCTGCCCAGCCCCAGCACACACACAAAATATTCATTAACACACACAGGGCTCCAAATCCCCACTGCACCCTGACCGTGAGCACGAGGGTTTTGTTGCACATCACTGATTCCTTGAGTGAAATGGATTTTCAGCAGCCTCTGCTCCATCCCCACGTGGGGGAAGGACAGAGCAGCTGCTTTTCCTGCTTCACCTTCATGCTGCTTTTTCCTGAGCACAAACCTTTGCCCTTCACGCTGCTCTTTGCTGAGCCCAGCCTCAGAGGCAGGCAGGAGGCAGGAAAGGGTGGGCTTGCTGCGCTTGGGCTTTCAAACCTGTCACTATGCAGCAAACACACAGGCAAGATATTCAATATGTAAGTTTACGTGCTGCAGAGGAATTTCATTTATTTCACACCAAATCAGGAAACAATCCTCAAACCACAATCACTGGGATGTGAAATCCAATGTTAATGCAGAGAAATACTGAGCTAAAAAGATCTTGGTTTGCCCAAGGAACACCCAATTAGGGATTTCTGTCTGCAGAGCAGATCTGTGGAGCTACAGATGTCAGCTCAATTCCTCATCAGGTCCAGAAATTCCCAAGTTAATTTCACACTAAGAAGGTTTCAACAAATGAGACACAGGAAAAAACATTCTTTAAAAGAAATAAATATACTTGAAAAGAAAATGCTTACAAATACTTAAAAATAAAAATACTGAAATATTGAATTCTTTGACATGGTCAAAATGCAGTGGAGAGCTAAGGGTGAGAAAAGGGAGCCAGAGCTGGTTTTTGAGCTGGGCACAGGGGAAGCAGCAGCTGAGGGGGTGGCAAGAAAGAACTCTCTGCTGCCCAGAGAGGCTCCTTCGCATCCTGCTGCTGAGGAACTGCAAATCCTGAGCTCAGCCGAGCCTGGCAGAGCTGCCCTGTCTGTGCAGCACCCCTGCCCCAGGGAGGCTGGGAACAGCAGGAGCTCGACTGGAGCCAGGGCAGCATCACCTGTGCCATCAGGAGATGCACAGAGATGTTCCCGTGGCTCTTGGTGCATCAGCACATGACAGGACTGGGCTGGACAGGAGCTTGGTGCTCCGTGTGTCACCACATTTATCCTGCAACAAACACAAATGGTGTGCTCACAACCAAACTCCTCAATTGTCTTTAAGGAGCTTTGGCTTTCTAAGAAGCTTTGGGGGGTTCCTTGCAAAGTGATGAAATGAGATTAGTCCCTCCTAATGAAACATTCACACGACAGATCATTTGGGGAAAGATACATCAACCACAAGGAAAAGCTTCCCAGTTCATAATGCATGAG
Organism: Ammospiza nelsoni; assembly: GCF_027579445.1. NCBI lineage: Eukaryota > Metazoa > Chordata > Aves > Passeriformes > Passerellidae > Ammospiza > Ammospiza nelsoni. The sequence continues at coordinate 1,646,481 of NC_080643.1, read as the reverse complement.
AGAAGTGGGATGGAATAGAGTGTGAAATGCCTGACCTGCTTTAGGAACACTGCTGGGTGTCATTTTAGCTCCTCATTGTACAATTCCCCTCATAAAACCACCCACATGTTCCCATCTACCTCCTAACAGGAAGGGAGCCCCACGGCAGGCTGGGTCATTTCTCATGGACACACATGGAATTCCAGGGAGCCGTCCATGGGGGAACCTTCCAGAACACAACCAAGCCTGAATCCCTGCCTCTGGGGCAGCCCTGTGGGTGCTGCTGCTCCCACCCAGAGCTTTGTGCAGCCCATGCACCCGTGGGCACAGCACCTGCACTCCTCCCAGCAGTTGTGCATGCAATTATTGCACCCCCATGTGTAATTGGGAGTGCATTATGCAAATAGCCACTTATTGAGGTAATTGGTCACTGGCTTGCACAGTTCCTGTGGGTGATTTGTGCTGTGCTGGTGCCTGTCTGAATAAATCCAGCACATTCAGGCAGCTCTGACAATCAGCGTCCACATCCAAAACCTGAGCGAGGAGGAACCTCAGCGGGCTCACCTGGCTGCCAAACAGTGTGGGCCACACTGAGAACCTGCTGGCACAACACACACACTGCAATTCCTCCTCCTCTGTCTCACACCTCAGCGAGCATCATCCAAAAATTCTGACTGCTCCAACCCGAGCCCACAGATTGACTCCAATCTCCAACCATCCGGAGCTGCTGCTGTGTGAACTGAGCAGGATTTGTACCTCTCCAGCAGCAAGTCTCTTTAATTTCCAGTGGTGCCCCTTCTACCTGGCACTCCCACTTGCCCCCGCTGCCCAGCCTGTGTTTGTGGGTGGATGGCACACGAGGATGGCCAGGCACAGCTCAGGGAAATGGATTATGCACGCACTCAGGATGTTAAGCAGCTTAATGGCAGGATGTCTGCTCCAGGGAGAAAAGGCAGGGACGTGCCTGACAGGGCACCCAGGGCTCCATTCCATTGTTTTATTATTGAAGGTATTTAGACCTTCTTAAAGGTTTAAATTGCTGCTCCCCAAAACGCCAGGCACTGTACAGATCCAGGCCATAGCCAGGGCACGAACAGCAGCAAATGTCACACTCCTTCCACAGCACTTTGGGACAGAGATGAACCAAAGCAGCTGAGTGTAAAGACAATGGGGGAATAAGGGGGTGAAGCCAGAGGGCACAGGAGGGGAGAAGGTGAGAACAAACAGAAACCCCACACAGTGGGAAATCTCCTGTTTTCCTGGGACCATCTCTTTCAAGGCTGCTCGAGCAGGGATGTTTTGGAAGAATATTCAGTTCTGCCTGATGGGAAGTAGTGGCAGAGGTTGTTCCTCAAGCAGTTCGTGAAAGATGGACACAGAGAGGCAAACCCACTGCTCTTCTGCTCAGTGCAAACCCCCCTGACTGCATTAGGTCCTGCAGCAGCTCCTCCTGAGCTGCTGGTACCTCACAGCCTGGGGAGGGAGGAACCCTGGCTAAGCCACCAACTCACTTGGATCCTTCCTGCAGCAAAACTCTCATCTGCAGCCTGCAGGAATGAGGGATGCTTTAACTCCCATCTCAACATTATTCTCATTCCTGGTGTTTTGATGTTGTGAAAACTGCCAGGAAATGAAGACACCAGCTTAAGGCTGTAAAATTTTAATGCTCGCTGTATTTCTCCTCCTTTTTTTTTGTTTGCAGGGAGGGTTTAGGTCCATCAGGTTTATGCCTTTCAAGGATGATGCTACTCTGCTAAGAAAGTGAAAATAAATTCTCTGCCCTGAAACAAAGCCCTGAAGCTGTTCAAAGGCTGGGTTTTCCAAGAGGCATCTGCTGTTGCATTATTTCCTCATCAGGAGGAAGTGATGGATGGGAAAGGAGCATCCGGACGGATGAGAGCAGCCCCTGAGAAAGGAAAAGTGTCTTTTTGGACAACATTGATGAGTTCCTTCTGAAAATTCAATTTCCTTATGTATGAAAAACGTCACTTTCACTGTTACCCAAGTGACCTTCTGGGCTCTCAGAAAAAAATCATTGCCTCAGGAGGAAATCTGGAGCATTACTGCAAACCGTATTTGCTACATATTTAACTTATTGTTAACTCGTATTAAAAAATGCTAAAGAAATCTTCAAAATAATTTCCTGCAAAGGTACCACTTGGGGACATGCCTGGAGGAGGTGCTGGGCTCTGCCTGGCATGGGCAGCAGGGCCTTTGCACCCAGGCTGTGCTCAGCAAACTCTGCCCATGGGGTTGCAATGCTTTGTGCAGAGCAGGAGGGTGAAGAATATCCCGTGTGCTTTTGGGGATGTCAATAAAAGCACCCCAGAATTTCCATGACCTTAATAAAGAGCACCAAGATGAGGCAGCACAGCACTGCCCTGCCACAGGTTTCCTTTCTGTTGGTTAAGTGAACAATAAAATTCAGGAAATAAAGATTTTACGGTAGAAGAAAAGCTGATTTTTGTATCAGTGCCACAGCTGCAGCCACAAGCACAGACTAGAACTGTACCTGAGATCCAATGTGAGGATTCAGCCAGGACACCCTGGAACCCAGCCAGGGAAGTGGGTGAAGCCCAAGGCCAGGAGAAGGAGAGGTGGGGAAATGTGTCAGTCAATAATTGCACACTAAGGTAAGTGGAAATGGAGACAGGACAGAAAATGGAGAGAACAGGAAACAGAACATCTCAGAGGGCTGGCACAGACAGCTTTAAATCCTCAAACGTCAGGCTCCAATGACCCTGGAGCCTGGTTTACAGAATCATGGAATATCCTGAGTGGGAAAGGACTCACAGGGATCATCCAGCCCAGCCCCTGGCCCTGCCCAGACACCCCAGATCCCACCTGGGCATCCCTGGGAGGGTTCTCCAAAGGCTCCCGGAGCTGTGGCAGCCTCAGGGCCGTGCCCATTCCCTGGGCAGTGCCAGCACCCTCTGGGGGTGTGAGTCCCCATCCCCTTGGCCCGAGGTTTGCCTCTCCACAGAGCACAGAACCCCAAATGTTTGAGTCCTCACAGGCTGCAGAACTTCCTCACTACATCTTTGTGCCACTTTGAATGAAGTTTGAAAACATTTAGAGCCAGGATTCAAAGGGCAGCTGGGAAGTTACTCAGCAGGTTCATGCTCTGTCTTAGGTTGTGTATCCTGAGGGTGACACTGCTGATGCCAGCCCCAGTGACCTGCAGAGTGTGCCAGGGACATGTGTGCCACTGGGGGGCTGCTAACAACCGAGCCTAGGGATGGAACTCATAACTCTGTTAACCCTGAAGCCTAAGGATGGAAGGGCTGTTAACCCTGAAGCTGAACAATGGAAGGTGCTGTTGACCCTCGAGCCAAAGGATGGCAGGAAGGGACGTTCCCCTGGATCCAAAGGATGGAAAGAAGGGATGCTAACCCTGGATCTGAACAACGGGAGGGATGATAGCCCTAGATCCAAAGGAAGGGAGGGATGCTCACACTGGATCCGAAGGAAAGAAGGAAGGGATGTTCCCCTGGATCCAAAGGAAGGAAGGGAGGGATGTTCCCCAGGATTCAAAGGAAGGCGGGGATGCTCCCCAGGATCCAGAGGAAAGGAGGAAGGCAGGGATGTTTCCTGGGATCCAAAGGCAGGGATGCTCCCCAGGATCCAGAGGAAGGGAGGAAGGCAGGGATGCTCCCCAGGATCCAAAGGAAGGAAGGCAGGGATGCTCCCCGGGATCCGAAGGCAGGGATGCTCCCCAGGACCCAGAGGAAGGAATCCAGGGACGCTCCCAGGACCCAGAGGAAGGAAGGGATCCAGGCACGCTCCCAGGACCCAGAGGAAGGGATCCAGGGACGCTCCCAGGACCCAGAGGAAGGGATCCAGGGACGCTCCCCCGGACCCAGAGGAAGGGATCCAGGGACGCTCCCCGGACCCAGAGGAAGGAAGGGATCCAGGGACGCTCCCAGGACCCAGAGGAAGGGAGGAAGGCAGGGACGCTCCCAGGACCCAGAGGAAGGGATCCAGGGACGCTCCCAGGACCCAGAGGAAGGAAGGGATCCAGGGACGCTCCCCCGGACCCAGAGGAAGGGATCCAGGCACGCTCCCAGGACCCAGAGGAAGGGATCCAGGGACGCTCCCAGGACCCAGAGGAAGGAAGGGATCCAGGGACGCTCCCCCGGACCCAGAGGAAGGGATCCAGGCACGCTCCCAGGACCCAGAGGAAGGGATCCAGGCACGCTCCCAGGACCCAGAGGAAGGAAGGGATCCAGGGACGCTCCCAGGACCCAGAGGAAGGAAGGGATCCAGGGACGCTCCCAGGACCCAGAGGAAGGGAGGGATCCAGGGACGCTCCCAGGACCCAGAGGAAGGAAGGGATCCAGGGACGCTCCCAGGACCCAGAGGAAGGGATCCAGGGACGCTCCCCCGGACCCAGAGGAAGGGATCCAGGGACGCTCCCCCGGACCCAGAGGAAGGGATCCAGGCACGCTCCCAGGACCCAGAGGAAGGAAGGGATCCAGGGACGCTCCCCGTGTCCCGAGCGGTGCCCGCAGCGGCCCCGCGTTCGCACCGAGGCCGGGGGCGGGGTCGCTCGGGGGCGGGGCCAGGTCTCGCCCCGCCCCCGCAGCCGGCGCCGCGCGCTCAGCAGCCAATGGGAGCGCGGCCCGTCAGCTGACCCGCGGCGCCTTCCCAGGTGCGCGCCGGCGGCGCCTCAGAGCGGGCGGCACCGCGCACCGGCAGCGGCGCGGCTGTGCTGGGGGCGGGCAGCAGGCACGGAGCGACCCGTCCGTCCGTCCATCCATCCCCTCATCCATCCATCCATCTATCCATACATTCATCCATCCATCCCTCCATCCCTCCATCGCCCCCCGCATCCCGGCGCGCTGGGACCGCGGCGGCAGCGGCGGATGTGCAGCCCCGGGGGACAACCGCGGCAGCGCCCGGCCGGCGGTGAGTGCGTCCGCCGGGCTCGGGGAGCGAGCGGGCGAGCGGAGGCTGCGGGAGCGCCGCGGTGCGAGGGCTGCGCTCGGGGCTGCGGGGTGTGCGCCGCGGCCCGGGCACCGAGCGAGCAAAGTTTGCGGTGGCGGACGCGCCCCCGGTGCCCCCCGGGAGAGTCCCCGCGGGGTTGCGGTGGCTCCGCACCGCGCCGGGACCGCCCCGCGGCTGCGGCCGCCTCGCACCTCCGGGGCTGCGGGGGTTCGGCTGCAGCATCGCTCTCCTCCTCCTCCTCCTCCCTGTCGGTGCTCCGCTGCTCCCCGGGCCGGTTTGCGGCAAATCGGGGTTCGGGGGGGATCGGCGGTGCCGGGAGCCCGCGGTGGGCGCGGGGCCGGCGGTGCGGCAGCGCTGCCCGCGTCCCCCATTTGCATGCGAATGGGAGCGGATCCCGGCAGATGTCCTGCCTCATCCATTCACCCGCAGGAATGCGAGGAGACAAGGAGCCTTCAGTGTGACAATGGCCCTTCAGAGAGCGGCATAAAGGCGCAGTGTGAGCGGGGCCGCGGCTCCGCCGCCCTCCTCCCGCGGCCGCGGCTTTGTGCGCTGCGGGCGGAGCGGCGATCGGTGCCGGGGGCTGCGGGACCGGCCTGGGCAGCGCGGCCCGGGGATGCTCCGCCGCTCCCCGCCGCTCGCCCCTGCCCTTGGGGGCTCTTTGGGAACTCCGCTGCCCGGGAGGAGCGCGGGGCAGCGGCGGCTCCTCGCCCCGCACCGCGGGTCCCTGCCCTGGCTCGGGCGGACAAAGGCACCGGCCCCGCTGCCGCCCCTTTGTCGCCGCTGTCAAAGGGCCCTTTGAGCGCGGGGCCGGCCCCCGGTGCCTGCCGGAGGAGGGACGGCAGCCAGGCGCATTGTGCCGGCTCAGCCCCGCCGGGGCCGCACGACAGATGTTCGCCTGCGATTCTCGCTCTATCCCGAGTTGTTCTCTCCCCCAGTGCTGGCTCGGGGCGCATCTCCCACCATTGCAGGCGATGGAAGAGAAAGTAGCAGAATTAAACTCAAAGTAGGCGATAATGTTGTCCAAAGGTGAGAGATCACACCCAGGGCGCTTCTGTTCTTGTCCTGGAGCTGTGCGAGAGCTCCCAAGTAACGAGAGTTCCCCTCCATGAAAACTAGTTTGGAAACCTTTCAGTCTTTTCCTTATGGACTTGAAGGGTCCCTATAAAAGGAACCCATTATTTCTGGAGATCATAAACCTGTCCTGGCCAACAGATGTACCCACAGAGAGATCACAGAGCTTTGAATGACCAAGGCACACCCAGCATCGTCCCGCTGTTGTCCAAAGGATCCAACCAAACTGAGTCCCAAAGTCTTTCAAGTCAAAGTGTAAATTAAAGACAGACACGCTGAGAGGGACAAAGCAGTGCAGATGGAAAGTGAGGAGAGCCAGGATGGTTCTGCTCTCCCCCCGGGCCAGGGCACAGCCCCTGGTGTCCCTGTCCCCCTGCTCTGCAGCCTCTCTTGTGCCACTGCTCTGGGACAAGAGCTTCAGTTTAACTTCTACCTCGGCAGTTAAAAGTTATCTACGCAACATTTTATGTAGCCCATATAAAATTATCTCTCCCAGTAGGCATTTTGGACGTTATTAGACCAGTTACTGTGCTGACCATAAAGCCTTTTCCATTTACCCAGAACAGCCACGATAACACCACTGATCATTGAAGGAAATAGGCTTTTGCATTAAGTTGGACAATTATAGAAGGATAACAACTTTCCACTTGAACTGTGAAGGACCTTTCTTACAGCCATAAATAATGCTGAGCCCATCCAAATTCAGGCTGAAAAAAGAAACTTCTGTTCAGCCTGACCTCACAGGGAACAGCCCTGGCACAGGTGCCCAGAGCAGCTGGGGCTGCCCCTGCATCCCTGGCAGTGCCCAAGGCCAGGCTGGTCAGGGACAGGTGTCCCTGCCGTGGCAGAGGTGGCACCGGATGAGGTTTAAGGTCCCTCCCAACCCAAACCAGTCAGTGATTCCATGATTCTCTGCGTGTGTTTGGTTCCAGCTCGTGGAGCAAATGGGATAATTTCAAGGAGCACTGGTTAAGCTCCCATCACCATCACTCATTGCTAATCCCCCCGGTGCCCAGCCCGGCTGCTGCCGCGGGAGGAGGGGATGCTGCAGCCTTTGTTTCACCCCCATACAGCAGCGTGGCACTGCAGAAGGCAGGGAAAACTTTTCCTGGTGGGCGAGCTGGGTTCCTGCTGCAGCCGGCTGTGCCTGGCTGCTGCTGCTGCTGCCGAGGAGGGCGGCAGTGCCCTGCTCCGCTCTGCCAGGGACACTTCAAACACCTCGCATGAATCATAGCACGGTCAGCTACTGCTGCTGCTGCAGCCCGCACGGCTTCGTGTTCACTGGAAGGGGGATTTGTTTGCCTTATTGGGTCTGCAGATTGCTTCTTGTTGTTGTTAGGGGTGATAGAGACTCATCCGCATTTAAACGATATTTTCAAATCTTTTTTTAGTTTCTCTTATGAATCTTTTGAAGCTCTTGTTTCTGTTAATCTTGACAATGAGTAAAAATGGGAACTTGGTTCTCAAAGCTCTGAGCCACATCATTTCTGTCTCTTTCAGAGCTGCTCCTCCCCCAGGTGAGTGACTTGCCTGGTCCCAGGTCTGGCTTTGTGTCAGGCTCAAGCATCAGGAAAAAAAAAACCCAAACAAACAAAACCTAAGGAGAATAGTTAAGTGATGTTTATAAAACAGCTCTGGTTGAACAGTATTTATCTTAGTTTATTTTCCGACCAGCAAAAAGTAGCGAGATGCTGCAAATATTTACAGAGCAGCCAAAATTCTCCAAAATAAAAACCCCTCTGTCTTCCTGTGCACTTTGTGGCCACGGAGGTGCCTGTTCTTTGAAGCCCTGATTAATATAGATGAGTTGTAATTTTCTGACCAAGCCATCCTAGTTCACATATATTATTCCATTGGCAGCCATGTGGTCCCCACAGCTGTCCCCTCATTTGTGTATGAAATGGAAACACTGGTGGCATTTGTAGGTTACCATAGCTACACGAACAATACACGTGTGAGGCTTCATCCTGCCAAGCTCCAGATTTTTTCCTGGCAGACATTTTGTAGACACAGAACTGAAGAAAATCTATGTTAAAGTTTTTGGAAGCACATAAATGCAGCCCTGCTCCTCCGTGTTTGTGCAAGGCTCAGGGACAGTGAGCCTGAGCTTCAGCCCCAGCAGGGCTGATCCCTGCAGCCCCTGCCAGCCTGGGCACCCACGGTGCTCCCAGGAACCCAGGACCCCACGTTGTGCTCCAGAGAAGTCATTAACAGAGTCAGGCCCTAAACACATCTTTCCCAAAAAACCACTTGTGAGTTCCGCACAAAAGCGAGCGAGTTCTGCACAGAGGGAACTTTGGAGCTGGGGTGGGTTTTGTGCTGACTCTGTTGGGAGGGTTGGCAGTGCCTGAGGGCTCCTGGGACAGGGGAGAGGGGGGAAGCAGCCAGAGCCCCATGCCAGAGCAGGGATCCAAGGAAACCCGCTGCAAATATTCCCATCTCTGTTTTGTCTCTGCAATTAACGTGGGAAGAGAGATGGGCAAGAGAGAAGAAAATCAAAGAGCTGGCTTAGGAACTGGCTTTGTTGGTTTGTGATTAATTATTAAATAATGATGTTTCTCTAAGATTTGAGGGCCTAAGTTCTGCTTGGGGACCTCACAGGACCACTCTGATAAGAAACAGTCCCTGCAGATGTGCTTGAGTCACTCTGACTTCACCAGTCTCATTCTTCTCCTGCAGCTCAGTAATTAAGTTCTTCACTAATGGACTCTGTAAGGTCAGAGCTGAGCACATGGAGGGCTGAGAGCTGAAAGTTCTTCTGAACCCCACTCTCTCATCCTTTGCTGCTTCAACCCCTGCAACTTTATTTACATTTTGTTTTGCTCTTTAGATATCATCTTTCCTTTTTCTGTGTATGGCACTGAAGAAAAATACTGGATTGGCCTATTTTGGGTTGGCCTAATTCTCCCCCTGGTGAAAGCAGGACAAGTCTGGTATCAGTGAGACAGGAATTAGTCTCTGCTCTTAACTTCCCCTGTAAAATATTTTTATAACTTCACCTTCTGTGTCATAAGACCTTAATTTGGTCTTCCAAGGCAGTGTTTCCTTGGCATTCCATCTGGCTGAATTATTAAAGGAACAGGAGCTGGTTTTTACCTGGAGCACAGTTCCTAAAGATCGAGTGCTTGCAGTGGAGTGTTGCCTTTTTCTTCCCTTTTTAACTAACAGAACAACAAGGCAGAGCAAGTTTAACTAACAGGCCTGAAATATTGAACAGGCTGCTGTAGTGAGAATGCACTGAAGTTATAAAAGTGCCTGGAGAAACAGCTTTTCCCTTATTTTATTGGCTACAGCAGCCTTACTCCATAATTTTCCCTCGTGAGGCGCTGCCCGTTACTCCTCAGTGGTCACACAGGGCAGTATTTCCCTGAACAAATCCCAAACCAAAGCAGCTGAGCACGGAGCCAAACCCAACTTGGGGGTTTCAGTTAGAAATTTCAGATGTTGTCAGTCAGCCTCTCATTCCCAGGTATTTAATTTAACAAACTCTGGTGGTTCCAGCAATTCGGGCACCTGTCAGCTTGGATTAGAGCAGGAGAACCAAGGGTTCTCCTGGAGGTGCCTGGCAGGGTTTGCCTGGCTGGTGGCTCTGGGATGGGGAAGTGCAGCCCCAGCAGCTCCTGGGGGAGAGCTCATGGAAGGGAGCAGGGCCCAGGCACAGAGAACCACACACAAAATCACACACAGTCACACACAGCCACAGACAGTCACACACAGCCACAGACAGCCACACACAGTCACACAGAATCACACAGAATCACACACAGTCACACACAGCCACAGACAGTCACACACAGCCACACACAGTCACACACAGCCACACACAGTCACACAGAATCACACACAGTCACACAGAATCACACACAGTCACACACAGCCACAGACAGTCACACACAAACACACAGAATCACACACAATGACACACAGCCACAGACAGTCACACAGAGCCACACACAATCACACACAGTCACACACAGAATCACACACAGCCACACAGTCACACAGAATCACACAGAATCACACACAGTCACACAGAATCACACACAGTCACAGACAGTCACACAGAGCCACACACAGCCACAGACAGTCACACACAGCCACACAGAATCACACACAGTCACACACAATCACACACGGCCACACACAGTCACACAGAATCACACACAGTCACACAGAATCACACACAGTCACAGACAGTCACACAGAGCCACACACGGCCACACACAGCAACACAGAATCACACACAGCCACACACAGTCACACAGAATCACACACAGTCACACACAGCCAGACAGTCACACACAGCCACACACAGCCACAGACAGTCACACAGAGCCACACACAGTCATACACAATCACACACAGCCACACAGAGCCACACACAGCCACACAGAATCACACACAGTCACACACAATCACACACAACCACACAGAATCACACACAGCCACACACAGCCACACACAGTCACACACAGCCACACACAGTCACACACAGTCACACACAGCCACAGACAGTCACACAGAGCCACACACAGTCACACACAATCACACACAACCACACAGAATCACACACAGCCACACACAGTCACACAGAATCACACACAGTCACACAGAATCACACACAATGACACACACAGTCACACACAGCCACACACAGTCACACACAATCACACACAACCACACACAATCACACACAGCCACACACAGTCACACACAGCCACACACAGTCACACAGAATCACACACAGTCACACACAACCACACACAGAATCACACACAGTCACACACAACCACACACAATCACACACAGCCACACACAGTCACACAGAATCACACACAGTCACACAGAATCACACACAGTCACACACAGTCACACACAGTCACACAGAATCACACACAGTCACACACAGTCACACACAGCCACACACAATCACACACAATCACACACAGCCACACACAGTCACACACAGTCACACACAGCCACACACAATCACACACAATCACACACAGCCACACACAGTCACACACAATCACACACAATCACACACAATCACACACAGCCACACACAATCACACACAATCACACACAGCCACACACAGTCACACACAGTCACACACAGTCACACACAGTCACACAGAATCACACACAGTCACACACAACCACACACAGAATCACACACAGAATCACACACAGTCACACACAGCCACACACAGTCACACACAGTCACACACAACCACACACAATCACGGAATGATGAGGCTGGAAGAGACCTCTGAGATCGAGTCCAACCTGTGCCCCAACACCTCACCCAGACCATAGCACCAAGTGCCATGGCCAGTGTTTTTATAAACACATCCAGCGATGGTGATTCCACCACCTCCCTGGGCAGAGCATCCCAGTGCTTTATTGTTCTTTTGGTGAAAAATTTCTTCCTGATATCCGACCTGTCCCTTCCCTGCCGTAGCTGGAGGCTGTGTCCTCTGGTCCTGTCAGAGACCAACCCCACCTGTGTGCAGCCTCCCTCAGGAAGGTGTGGAGAGCAACAAGGGCACCTCTAAACCTCCCCTTCTCCAGGCTAAACAACCCCAGTTCCTTCAATTGTTCCTCGCAGGGTTTGTGTGCCCAGCCCCTCTCCAGCCTCGTTGCCTCCTCTGGACGTGCTCAAGCATCTCAACGTCCTTCCCAAACTAAGACACAGCACTCCAGGTGTGGTCAAAGGCAGGTGTTGGGGTGGGGGTCTCCATCCCAGAGCACCCCCAGGCAGGTGTTGGGGTCTCTCCTCACTCCAGAGGCACCCAGAGGCCGTTCCCAGGGCTGTCCCAGTGCAGCCCAGCTCCCTGGGGACTCCAGAGGGGCTCCCAAAGGACTCCTGGCTCTGGAGGGGCACATCCCACCCTGGGGTCAGCTGGGAGCCTCTGGCTTCACCCCAGGGGTTGGGTTGTGACAGGCAGGGGGTGTCAGTGCAGGTTTGGGATGTTGGAGCAGCACAGCTGAGCCTGGCATGGGGAAGGAGCAGGGATGGGTCTGGCTCCTGGATTGGGATGGATTTGGCATCAGAAACTCACACATGTCAGCACCACACACCTTACCAGGTGGGGCTGGGACCCAAACCAGGTTCCTCCATGCTCAACAAACACTTCTCCAAGTGAAAGAAGCTCCACCTGTGGCAACGATGCTAACCCAGAGCTCCAGCCCTGCCACTGGAGAGTTTCACCTGAGAGTTTCCTTATTTAATCCTGCTCTAAAGAGAACACTCCTGCCTGGATATTGGAATTAAATGCAACACCTGGAGAAGCTGGTTAAGGTCATGGGAGACATTCCCTGGCTCCCTCCTCCACCCTGGGGTCTGACACATCACATCCTAAGGAAATTCTACAAAACACCTCAGAGTTACTCAGAGAGAATCCCTGAGCCTGTCCAAAGTTTGGTAGAATAACATTCTACATTGTTTTAATAAAATATCAATCAAAGCTTGGATTGTCTTTTCGTAATTTGAAAATGTTTATCATTTATATAATGAATCCTTCACTTTCTGTTATTTCATGCATCATATCATTTATGTGATTAAGCAAGTCCAAAACTATCTAATAAATTCGTACCTTGCTAATGTGCTGCATACAATTACTGGGATGCAGATGAGCTACTGATTGGCCTTGTTAAATTTTTAAATTACAAATGATCCATCATTCTAACAGAAATAGAGTAAATATTGATAGTTCCAGAGAGCCACCAGTGACTTGTAAATGCATTGAAAAATAACTTATCTTAGCCATAGGTGAACAAGCCATTGCAAAAATGAAGTTTTTTAATTGCTGCTTGAAAACAGGTCTTTAAAATGGGTTCATTGTAGTGAAAGGCACCAGGTAAAACCAGGTCAGTCTTTTTCCTGAGTTCATTGACAAATCTGTTTTCCTTTCTCTTACTGCCCCCTTTAAGTACAATGAGTCTGATTAATACAAATTAAAAATTATCATGCCCAAATGGATCACTGTAATTAGGTTAAAGATTTTATCTATAAAGCACCAATAACTTATAATTTTGAGAGGAAAAAAACTTCCTTTCTGCAACAAGCAGAAATTTTAGTACCTCTGTGTTTTGCAAGCACAGATGAAAGAACCAATGCATGGAAAAGCTGGGATGTGGCCCTGACCAGCCTGAGGGTTAAAGCTCAGGGACAGTTCGTAGCCTGTTCCTAAACACACAGTACATTGAATAAGATGTGTTTTCTCTCTTTCTGAATCTCATTAACATCTCAAAGCATCACTGTTTTCTGCATGGAGCAAAGCATCAGCATTCAGGTGATATTTGTGAGCATCAGAAATGGTTAAAGCCAGGCTGTGGGGTTCCACACTCTCAGCTGACCGAGTTCCCTGCCCTGATCACTTGGCAGTGCTCCCTAAATGATTTTGGAATGGAACAGCGGTGGGCAGCACATATTTCATGCAGCAGAAGTGCAGAAAGACTCCCGGAGAAGGGGAGGGTCACAGCAGAGGAACTGGAGAGAGCGCAAAGAGCCTTTTGCTCAGGTCAGTCAAGCCTTGCTTCAGAGCAGTTCCAACCCCAAATCTGTGGCCACTTAATGGAATTAGTTCTGTCCCTTCCCAGCTTGCTTGAGTTCCAGATCTTTGTCTTGGTGCTAACAGCCTTTCTATTACATCTCAGCACCTCCCATGCTTAATCCATTTATTTTGTCAGTGCCATGCTCACGATCTTTCCTATCAGATCTTCCCATATCAGCCACCTCAATATATGGGTCTATTAGCATTTAAATATATATGGCTCAGAAACAGAGAATTGGATTTTGTAAGCATAAAACTCAGAAAAAAAAATCAATAAAAGTCTGTTTTATTCTAAGGGCTGAAGTCTGTGTCAGCACACTACATGCACAAACTGTGTAGATATAGATCTAGGCTAATAGTAAAATACAGTTTAATACTTAATCACTAATAATTGAAATGCTAACACACATTACAGCCACAGGAAACAGAATTATCAAAACAGAGTGTAACAAGGACCAGAAAAAGAACTTTTTTCCTTGATTGAAGAATTGAAGATAAGCAATAGAAGCTCCATGCACATATAATTTTTAATAACAAGCCTTATGCATTCCCTAGAGCCAACACCATTGTGTTGATTTATAAATACCTCCAGAGCTCCTGACTCATTCTGGTTGGGATTTATCAGGCTCTGTGTGCAGCACAGGGTTTTTTTGGCATCCTCTGTGGTAGTAACAACCACGTACACACCGGGGTCTTTCCCAACTGTGGGGGATCCTGAGTGACTCACAAAACTGGAGTTTGATCTGGAACTGTGTGGGAAGCAAAATAATCACACTGCCAGGAGCCAGTCAGCAAAAAGGGAGGAAAAGGATTTTCTGTTCCTTCAGGAAAATCCTCTGGAGTTCTGGCAGCCCTCTTTCTCCTGGTTAAAAATATCCCTTGTGTGCTCCGCTATCGACACTTTGCTTCCACTGGCCAAGCTCCCTGGCTCTCAGAGTGGTCAAAACACAAAAAGGGAATTCTGCTCCACAATCCAACCCAATCTGCATGCCCTTTGTCCTCTTTCTTTTTTTTTTTTTAGGTTTTTGTTTGAATTGTGCTGATTTTGATAGTAAGAAGCAGGGATTTTCTGAGCTGCTCTATATGAAACCCTTGGTGGGGAGGTGCCCCCGTGGGTTACAAAGATGCTCAGATCCTTCCATGTGGTTCTGAGATCCCAAATATGCCATGACTCAATCCATTTCTACTCTTCAAACGTGGTAAGAAGCCAAAGCAGAATTTCTCCACCTTTGGTCCCCTCTCATTTATCGGCCAGCAGATACACAACATGCAAGAAGAGTTGGAAGAGGTCTTCCCAAATTAGCTGTGCCCTGCTGAGGATGTGGAACCAGAACAGTGGTCACAGGTGGGAATCCTCTGCATCAAATGGAATCAAAGCTTTGCCTTCACATTCAGCCCTCTCAGCAGGACATGAAAACAAGTCCTGGGCAACAGAACAGCCTATGCTGTCCCAAACTCATTCATGGAAAGAAATGTAGTAAAAAGCTGATAATAATTTGTGTTCCTAGCACAGTTCCTCTCAGCAGGATATGAAAACAAGTCCTGGACAACAGAACAGCCCATCTTGTCCCAAACTCATTCATGGAGAGAAATGTAGCAAAAAGCTGATAATAATTTGTGTTCCTAGCATAAGAATATTCCTGCTGCACAAACACATCTCACCTTTCAGATTTCAAAGCCATGAAGTGGTTTATGAAGTTTTTCCCTTTCCTAAAGCAAACAGCCTCTATAATTTGACAGCCCACTGCTTGGCAAGCCCTGTTCATGCTGATGTTTAATATGACTGGTTAATGGTGATCTGGGAGAGCTTTTCCATCAGTGGCCAGAAGCTGGGTTGCATTTCTCTGGTGGATTTGATGGGCCATCAACACCCAGAGGCTGCTCCCAGCCCCTTGCACTCCACAGCAGTCTGTGAATGAAAACCATTTTTCCCTCTCCTGCAAATTTACTTCAGTATTTTAATGAAAAATACTGTATCAGATGCGAGCCTTAAGAATAAGCTCCAATAAATTACAAATTTCCAGGCTGTAATATGCTGCTTCTGCAGCACAGATGTTATGAATAGGATGCTCTTTGCAGTTCTTTGGTGGAGATAAGAGTAGTATTTTTCAAAAGAACGCAGATAAAGCATGCTAAGGTTGTCTCCAGATACAGCAAATCACCTTCTCACCAGAGCTTTCCCCAAAATTAAACACAGGCTTTATTTTGATGGAATGTGTGTACAGATGAGAAGAAAAAGTAGGCATTATTTGCAAGGGAAAAAACCCTCAAAACTTTAATATTATAAATCCCTCAAGATGTGTTTTGAGGCTTTATACCATTATTACATGTCCTATGGGCCCTTGTTTCTGTATTTCCCTTTAATACCCAGCTCCCACGTTCAGATTTTTTCAAGCTCCTTCAACTGTCATTTTCAGCTTGATTTTTCTGTATTTTCCACAATTCAGACCTGTAAACATCTTATTTCCTGATGCCACTGGAGACTTTAAAAACCTCACTATGAAAGGCTTATTACCAAGCATTATTCCTCAATATTTTTCTAAATACACAGGATTGCACTTGTAAATTTAACTCCTGGGAAAGGAGCCCGTTCCATGGCTGGAAATTAAACTCCAACTTCTCCTTTTCTAGGATGCACAAGGTCACTGATGCTCTTGGCTGGAGTGACTTTAGTAACCTGATTTTAGGCTGGGCTTAGTGCTGAGCTTGCTGCTGGGATTTAGGGGCTGCTCCTGTTTCAGTGCCTCTCCCTCCTAAAGCCTGGTCAGAGGCTCTGGCTCAGCTGAGCACGGCACAAATCCCTGTTTTGTCCACAAATCCCTGTTTTATCCGTGGAAAAAAGGGGATGCACAGCTGCTGAAGGGCAGAGCAGAGCAGGTTTTACCTCCAGTATACACAAAAGCCTTTGTGGTGGTGTTTGCAGGGGTCCCAGGATGAGGGAAGGGATGAGAATCCTGACTCCATGTTTCAGAAGGCTGATTTATTATTTTATGATGCATATTATATTAAAAGAAAATTATATATTAAAACTGTACTAAAAGAATAGAAGAAATAATTTCATCAGAAGGCTTGCAAGTAATAGAAAGGAATGGAATTACAATAAAATCTTGTGACTGACCAGAGTCCGAGCCAGCTGACTGTGATTGGCCATTAATTACAAACAACCACATGAGACCAATCCCAGATGCACCTGTTGCATTCCACAGCAGCAGATAATCAATGTTCACATTTCATTTCTGAGGAGAAAAGATCCTAACAAAAGGATTTTTCATAAAATATGTCTGTGACAGAAGTTGTTTGTAATTAATGGCCAGTCACAGTCAGCTGGCTCAGACTCTCTGTCCAAGCCACCAACCTTTGTTATTCATTCCTTTCTGTTCTTAGCTTAGCCAGCCTTCTGAGGAGAACCCTTCCTTCTATTCTTTTAGTATAATTTTAATGTAATATATGTAATAAAATAACAAATCAGCCTTCTGAAACGTGGAGTCAGATCCGTCTCTCCCCTCAGCCTGAGCCCCCTGTGAGCACGGCCACAGCTGGGGATGCAGGAGCTGCACCAGCCCTTGGCACCACAGACAATTTTCCAGCACACAGCTCAGGCACTGAGGCTCAGCCTGGCAAAGGGGAGGGATGGGGGATCAGCTCGTGCTCCTGGCTCCCAGCAGCTGCAGAATAAATTGCTTGTCTTAGCCTGAGGTAATTTTCTCATGTGTCTGATCCTTCCAACTTTTACCTGGGCACACTTGGTGCAGGTGGCTCAGTGCCTGCCAAAATCTGGGCTGATGCTACTGCAATAATGAAAGAAATTCTGCTAGAATTGAGCCACGTAGCTGTGCACGGGGAGGATTTGCTGTGGCAGCATCGCTGTTCCAAACTGCACCCAGATATCCATGTGCAAACAAGATTGTTGCTCTTTTCAGCGAATTTTAATAGTGACCATTAATACACTTGTCAGGGAAGTGACAACGCTTTGTTTTCCTATTACCAAGCAAAAATGTGCAATATCTGTTCTTTTTAGTTGGCAGGTTAAGTGTGAACACTTTTAATGAACAGTTTACTTCGTGCCTGTCCCTTCATGTTTTTCTCTTCCTGCACTGGAGGTTTAAATGTATTTTTTATTCAAATCACCCACCCAACCTCACTCTTTAGGAGCCACCAGTAAAGCTGTGGTTGGCAGGGCACACCTCTTCCCACGGAGAGCTGAGATGAAGGACCTTCTACTCCATAACCAAACACCCACCCTCATGGGCCAAATTCTCACTTTTAACCATTTTTCAGTACTTTGGTGGGAAGGGAAGAATTAAACCCCTCCCCATGGCAGCTCCAGGATAGGAGGCAGGAATGATGCTCCTGTTTCTGCCCTCGGGGAATGGGAACAAGCCCATGGCCCAGCAGCTGCTCTGGGTTTGCTGGTGACAGAAATGTGGCTTTTGTTCTGCACTGGGTACTGAGCAGTGCCACGGAAAATGCATTTAATTAGCTCGGAGTAAAATAATTCCCTCCATATCTCTCACATAAAATTAGCCATTATTTCTGCTGATATCAAGTTACCAGCTGTTACAACTGCTGTTGTGGGTTGGCACAGCAGAAAATATGAATCAAACAAATGAGAGGGAAGGCAGGGAATGCTAAAAGCTTTCCTTCACACCCTCAGTGACACCAGACACTGCAGAGCTGTCTGGGATCAGGGCTGGAAAGGCTGGGAATCCTGGGGAGCAGAGGGATGGGGTTTGGTGGCTGCTCTGCTGCCTCTGCAGCTGTGGGCAGGGCTGTGCATGGGGCTTTACACAGCACAAGTAGCTAAAACCAAAGGCCATGACTCGGCTTGTCCCTCCTGCTGCTCACAGTTCACCCTTTGGCTACCCTGGAATTGCATTTCCAGCTTCATCCAAGCTGCCCCGGGCTGGGAGAGACTGAGGAAAGCAATGTGTGGGTTGTTTCTAAATTTGCAGTCAAAGAAAATTAAATCCATTTGCAGTAGAAAATAGCTGCAGAAGAGAACAAGCCACTGGGAACTTGTAAAATCCTATATTTACAGTGATCATAAACCCAGAACTCTGGTCAATAAACCCACAAATGCCTTCTTAGCAAGGATGAACAATAACTGTAACGTGCAAGTAAGAGGATATAAATATTCAACAAAGAAAAGATCAAATTTGATTTTTTTTTTTGCAACATCTAGACACATTCCTACATATTTTAAAGGAACCTTTGAAGTGTTTTTCAGGCAGTTTGGTTTTTAAAGCATTACATGATTCATGCAGCTACATCAGGGCTAAAGCAGTAGTAAAACATTATTGGGGCCCTCAGCTTTGTGAGGCTCCAACTCCCTTTTCTTCATCCCCTGCAGGAGAAATCCCACAGGCAGGGATTTTGGGAGCAGTGCTCCCTCTTTGCTCCAGAGCTGGATCAGGGACATGTCCCTGTGTGAGGGGACAGCCCGCGATGGGCACAGCAGCTCAGGGCACCTCCTGCACCTGGGATTGTCACTGGGCAAAGCCCTGCCTGCATTATTCACTGCAGAACGCTGCCTTATGGAAATCTGCAATTAAATCAATTAAACTTCAGATTCCATCAATCTCCCTGGCTTGGGTGAGCTACAAGTGTGTGGCTGTGGAGGGAAGCATCCATCAGAGTCAGCACAGCTCAGCTACCCCATCTCCTCGTACATCCACACTAACACATTCCCTACCATCACAGCGCCATTAGGATTTATCTTTTAAAACATTCTTAGTCAATTCTTCCATCAGTGGGGAGTTACGTGGGAAGGAGTTTTGGTCCCACAGTTGGTTTTCCCCCTCCAGCAGAGTCTGCTCAGCTCTCATTCAATTCTCAGCTACCAGACAGAAAATCTGATTCAACAGGGTCAAATGTGTTCTGGGTCCTACTCCTCTTCCCCTTCCTCCAAAGCACAACCACAGAATAACAATATAGAAATAAACAATAAAACTGCTGTTGGGTGTGTTCTACCCACAGCACTACATTGCAATCTAAAATAAATCACAGTAATTTCATTATTTAATATGATCAGATTTGGAAGCAAGCATTGTAGAAATGGGATTCCTGTCCCCACTATCCAGAGGAGTATTTTAAACCTATTTTAGAAGCTGTATTTAGTTTTAGTATTTTATATAATACCATCTTTTGTGGGCTGTGACTTGGTTGAAGCTTTGCTACGGTCTAATTGAAGAAAATGCAATTTTATCACCGAGTTCTCTCAGATATCACAGAGTCACAGAGTGGTTTGGGTTGGGAGGGACCTCAAAGCCCATCCAGTGCCACCCCTGCCACCTTCCAATGTCCCAGGTGGCTCCAAATCCCATCCAACCCGGCCTTGGACACTTCCAGGGATGGGGAGTCCACATAGCACAACCTGATTATTTTAGTCACAGAAAAACCCAAACCCTTTGTTTGAGATGTCTCAACTGCACTCACCAGCGTGATTTTCCAATGAAGGGAGAAGGAGAAAGATTTTACCAGGAGATTTTCCTGGAATATGTGTTCAGAGCCTCACGGTGCAGCAGATGTTCTGAGGTGCCTGGACACAGCTGGGTTAATTTAAAGGCACTCTTGCATGAACAGCTTCAGGCTAAGCAGATACAAAAGTGGGGCTTACACAGCATTTTGGAATTGTGGTGAACAGTTCATACCATCACAATGCAGTGCAAACAGCTGAAATAAGGGCAGTACATTCATTTAATCAAATTTACTGTTATTGTTTGGTGCTGAGCTGGATTAAATCTAAGCTGTTATCTGGAACTGATTTGATTAACTGGGATAAATTTTGGCAAAGTTCATGAGCATTTAGCTTCAAACTTCTAAACCAGCATTTTCCTGAGCCTTAATTCCACCCAGCTGAAGTCCCAGCCTTGGGGACAGGGGTTGGGTGTTGATGCTTGTCTGAGACCCCACTGTGCTCACCAGCACATCCTCCACCCTCAGCATTCCCAAGCCATTCAAACATCTCCTGCAGGGTAAATCTGAAAGGTATCCATCCCAAAGTTTTATTTTTAGATAATTCACTCAGAGAGATTTCTCATGTAAACCCCAAGGAGAGAGTTCCAAACCCTAGATAATTTACCTACACAAGATTGGGATTTTTGTAAGAGATTACTGTTAAAATAGTGATTGTTTTCAGATATTTTCTTTCAAAGGTTGAAGAAACTAAATAATAGATGATCTGTATATGAGTTGAGCATAACATATACCCTAATCTGCTTTCAGGACCATCTTCAGGCACTGATTTACCCAAGATTCTAAAACACTGAGGAGCGGCTGAGAGTCTTCAGAGCATTTCTTAACTTCACTAAACTCAGAAAATCATCTTTCACCTTTCTGGATGTCCAAGCCTTTCACCTCAAACGTCAAGCTTTACGTTTCCTGCCTGACAGGGGATCACCCTCTTCCTCCGTGGGGATTTTAGGGGGCTGGGGAGCTGAACCCCCTTGCTGGCCAGCATGGCAAAGGCTAGAGTTGTTTTAACTGTGTGCCAGTTGGTGCTAGAATTGTTAACGAATTCATTAACTGAGTCTTCCATACAGAGCAGTGAATGTCCACAGCTTTGTGTCTGTGAAATCAGGCCCTGGTTTACACCTCAGTCAACCTACAGGGAAGCCACCACAGTCGACTGCAACGACCTCCGGTTGACAAAAATCCCCAGCAACCTCTCCAGTGACACTCAAGTCCTCCTGTTACAGAGCAACAACATTGCAAAGACCACAGACGAGCTCCAGCAGCTCTTTAATTTAACAGAACTGGATTTTTCACAGAATAACTTCACGAGTATCAGAGATGTGGGGCTCTCCAACCTCACTCAGCTCACGACTTTGCACCTGGAGGAGAACCAGATCACGGAGATGACTGACTACTGCCTGCAAGACCTCTGCAATCTGCAGGAGCTCTACATAAACCACAACCAGATCAGCAGCATTTCTGCAAACGCCTTCTCTGGCCTGAAAAATCTTCTGAGATTGCACCTCAACTCCAACAAATTAAAGGTTATTGACAGCCGTTGGTTTGATTCTACTCCCAACTTAGAAATTCTCATGATTGGAGAAAACCCAGTGATTGGAATACTTGATATGAATTTCAAACCACTCTCAAACTTAAGGAGTCTAGTTTTGGCAGGTATGTACCTCACAGACATTCCTGGCAACGCCTTGGTAGGCTTGGATAGTCTTGAAAGTCTTTCTTTTTACGACAACAAATTGGTAAAAGTTCCTCAGCTTGCGCTTGAGAAAGTTCCCAATTTAAAATTCTTGGATCTCAACAAAAATCCAATTCATAAAATTCAAGAAGGGGATTTTAAAAACATGCTCAGATTGAAAGAGCTTGGGATCAACAACATGGGAGAACTCGTGTCCGTCGACAGGTACGCGCTGGACAACCTGCCTGAGCTCACCAAGCTGGAGGCCACCAACAACCCAAAGCTGTCTTACATCCATCGCCTGGCGTTCCGCAACGTCCCCGCCCTGGAGAGCCTGATGCTCAACAACAATGCCTTGAATGCAGTCTACCAAAAGACAGTGGAGTCCCTCCCCAACCTGCGGGAGATCAGCATCCACAGCAACCCGCTCAGGTGCGACTGCGTCATCCACTGGATCAACTCCAACAAAACCAACATCCGCTTCATGGAGCCTCTCTCCATGTTCTGTGCCATGCCCCCAGAGTACCGGGGCCAGCAGGTGAAGGAGGTGCTGATACAGGATTCAAACGAGCAATGTCTTCCAATGATCTCTCACGAGACCTTTCCCAACCACCTGAACCTGGACATCGGCATGACGGTGTTTCTGGATTGCCGGGCCATGGCAGAACCTGAGCCTGAAATCTACTGGGTCACTCCTCTGGGCAATAAGGTCACCGTGGAAAGCCTCTCTGACAAATACAAGCTGAGCAGCGAGGGCACCTTGGAAATCTCCAACATCCAGGTAGAGGACTCTGGGAGATACACCTGTGTCGCTCAGAACATAGAGGGGGCTGACACGAGGGTCGCTACCATCCGGGTGAACGGAACGCTCCTGGATGGCACCCAGGTGCTGAAAATCTACGTTAAACAAGCTGAGTCCCACTCCATCCTGGTTTCGTGGAAAGTCAACTCCAACGTCATGACATCCAACTTAAAATGGTCATCAGCCACAATGAAGATTGACAACCCTCACATCACCTACACCGCCCGAGTCCCCGTGGATGTCCACGAATACAACCTCACACATCTGCAGCCCTCTACAGATTATGAGGTGTGTCTGACGGTGTCCAACATCCACCAGCAAACACAGAGGTCCTGTGTCAACGTCACGACCAAAAACGCGGCTTTTGCGCTGGATATTTCCGACCAGGAAACCAGCACGGCCCTGGCAGCGGTGATGGGATCCATGTTTGCCGTCATCAGCCTCGCCTCCGTCTCTGTTTATATTGCAAAAAGGTTTAAGAGGAAAAACTACCACCACTCATTGAAAAAATATATGCAAAAGACCTCTTCAATCCCCCTGAACGAGCTCTACCCTCCACTTATTAATCTCTGGGAAGGTGACAGTGAAAAAGACAAGGACGGCTCTGCAGAGACCAAGCCGACCCAAGTCGACACATCCAGAAGCTATTACATGTGGTAACTCAGAGGATATTTTGCTTCTGGTAGTAAGGAGCACAAAGACTTTTTTGCTTTATTCTGCAAAAACGACGAGTTGAAGACTTTTGTATTTTTGACTTTGCTAGCCCGTGGCAGAGCGGTGAGGACAGGTGGATATTTCAGGATTTTTTAGTATAGCGTATCGCAATGGGTTGACACAAATGGCAGCTTCACCTAGCTTCCGCTCCTCTGTTTATTTTATTCCTTTTTTCCAGGTTTTTTTGTTTTTTGTTTTTTTTTGTTTTTTGTTTTTTTTTTGTTTTGTTTTGTTTTTTTTTTTTTTAGTTATTGTGCTAAAGTTAACACTGTCCTAACTCCAGTGCTGAATAAGAGAAGGAGGGCTGGGTGAGCCCGCACTGCCCGGAGCCATCGCGGGCAGGATCGCACCGAGCTCGCCCCCAGTTTTGGACCTGCAGTGAACGAGGTCTGTGACCCTGGGCTGAGGACTCCACCCCGAGAAAAGGAGACCCTGAATGATGTTAGTTGACTGTACTGTAATGTTGTATCAACGGATTTGAATGTTTTTGACTTGCAGCAATGAGTTTTCTTTTTTTTATTATTATTTTTGTTGTAGTTGAAGGCTTAGGTAAAGCTAACAGGCAATAGGGATAAGTACATCCAATTTTTTAATGTAACAGACTAAATGTTAGTTGTTCTTATTCTTTTTATTCTATTTAGTAGACACTTTTGAAGAATTACTAGAGTTTTGTTGTGTTTAAATCACCAACACACAGTGTTTAATGAAAGCAGAACTATAATAAATTTAGTTTTGTTCTGATGTTTTTAATTTAGAAATCACA